>NW_026605123.1:0-73708 GCF_945859705.1 Episyrphus balteatus | reverse complement strand
AAATTTTTATTTTCAATGCAAATATTTTTCAGCTGCAATTACAAAATTACAAAAATGTATTTTTTATAAGTTTTGGGCAAGTAGTTTTGTTTTTAGAGAGTTTTGAATTTTGCAAGTTTTGAGGTGTTTAGACGCTCGGTTAACGTGATATGACGATTTAAACATTTTTAAAAGTGATTTTCTCCAAACGTGAATTTTTCAACTCCAATTGAATTGTATGCGAAGGATATCGACTCACAGAGCACAAAAATGTATTTTCTATAAGTTTTGGACTTGTAGTTTTGTTTTTAGAGAATTTAGAATTTTGCAATTTTTTTGGTGTTTAGACGCTCGGTTAACGAGATATGACGATTTAAACATTTTTAAAAGTGATTTTCTCCAAACGTGAATTTTTCAACTCCAATTGAATTGTATGCGAAGGATATCGACTCACAGAGCACAAAAATGTATTTTCTATAAGTTTTGGACTTGTAGTTTTGTTTTTAGAGAATTTAGAATTTTGCAATTTTTTTGGTGTTTAGACGCTCGGTTAACGAGATATGACGATTTAAACATTTTTAAAAGTGATTTTCTCCAAACGTGAATTTTTCAACTCCAATTGAATTGTATGCGAAGGATATCGACTCACAGAGCACAAAAATGTATTTTCTATAAGTTTTGGACTTGTAGTTTTGTTTTTAGAGAATTTTGAATTTTGCAAGTTTTGGGGTGTTTAGACGCTCGGTTAACGAGATATGACGATTTAAACATTTTTAAAAGTGATTTTCTCCAAACGTGAATTTTTCAACTCCAATTGAATTGTATGCGAAGGATATCGACTCACAGAGCACAAAAATGTATTTTCTATAAGTTTTGGACTTGTAGTTTTGTTTTTAGAGAATTTAGAATTTTGCAATTTTTTTGGTGTTTAGACGCTCGGTTAACGAGATATGACGATTTAAACATTTTTAAAAGTGATTTTCTCCAAACGTGAATTTTTCAACTCCAATTGAATTGTATGCGAAGGATATCGACTCACAGAGCACAAAAATGTATTTTCTATAAGTTTTGGACTTGTAGTTTTGTTTTTAGAGAATTTTGAATTTTGCAAGTTTTGGGGTGTTTAGACGCTCGGTTAACGAGATATGACAATTTAAACATTTTTAAAAGTGATTTTCTCCAAACGTGAATTTTTCAACTCCAATTGAATTGTATGCGAAGGATATCGACTCACAGAGCACAAAAATGTATTTTCTATAAGTTTTGGACTTGTAGTTTTGTTTTTAGAGAATATTGAATTTTGCAAGTTTTGGGGTGTTTAGACGCTCGGTTAACGAGATATGACGATTTAAACATTTTTAAAAGTCTTTTTCTCCAAACGTGAATTTTTCAACTCCAATTGAATTGTATGCGAAGGATATCGACTCACAGAGCACAAAAATGTATTTTCTATAAGTTTTGGACTTGTAGTTTTGTTTTTAGAGAATTTTGAATTTTGCAAGTTTTGGGGTGTTTAGACGCTCGGTTAACGAGATATGACGATTTAAACATTTTTAAAAGTGATTTTCTCCAAACGTGAATTTTTCAACTCCAATTGAATTGTATGCGAAGGATATCGACTCACAGAGCACAAAAATGTATTTTCTATAAGTTTTGGACTTGTAGTTTTGTTTTTAGAGAATTTTGAATTTTGCAAGTTTTGGGGTGTTTAGACGCTCGGTTAACGAGATATGACAATTTAAACATTTTTAAAAGTGATTTTCTCCAAACGTGAATTTTTCAACTCCAATTGAATTGTATGCGAAGCACAAAAATGTATTTTCTATAAGTTTTGGACTTGTAGTTTTGTTTTTATAGAATTTTGCAAGTTTTGGGGTGTTTAGACGCTCGGTTAACGAGATATGACGATTTAAACATTTTTAAAAGTGATTTTCTCCAAACGTGAATTTTTCAACTCCAATTGAATTGTATGCGAAGGATATCGACTCACAGAGCACAAAAATGTATTTTCTATAAGTTTTGGACTTGTAGTTTTGTGTTTAGAGAATTTTGAATTTTGCAAGTTTTGGGGTGTTTAGACGCTCGGTTAACGAGATATGACGATTTAAACATTTTTAAAAGTGATTTTCTCCAAACGTGAATTTTTCAACTCCAATTGAATTGTATGCGAAGGATATCGACTCACAGAGCACAAAAATGTATTTTCTATAAGTTTTGGACTTGTAGTTTTGTTTTTAGAGAATTTTGAATTTTGCAAGTTTTGGGGTGTTTAGACGCTCGGTTAACGAGATATGACGATTTAAACATTTTTAAAAGTGATTTTCTCCAAACGTGAATTTTTCAACTCCAATTGAATTGTACACCCAGAGAAAAGTCGGTGTAAAATTAGCCTATTTCGGGGGCTAACTCTGCTTAGGACTAAGGCAATTTTGGGGTTGCTTAGTCCTAGGCTAATTCTGCCTATTTTCCTAAGGCAAATCGAAAATTTTCAAATTTACCTAAATCCTAACATAAAATTTACCTATCTTACCTATTTCCTAAGGTGATTTAAAATTTCCCCTCCGAAGTTTTACCTATTTCCTAAGGTGAATTAGCTTAGTCCTAGGTTGATTTTACGTATTTTCTAAGGTGATTTAGCTTAGGCCTAGGCAGATTTTACCTAGTTTCTAAGGTGATTTAGCTTAGGCCTAGGCAGATTTTACCTATTTCCTAAGGTGAATTACATTTTCCGAATTCAATTTTACCTATTTCCTAAGGTGAATTACCTTAGTCCTAGGCTGATTTTACCTAGTTTCTAAGGTGATTTAGCTTAGGCCTAGGCAGATTTTACCTAGTTTCTAGGGTGATTTAGCTTATTCCTAGGCAGATTTTACCTAGTTTCTAAGGTGATTTAGCTTATTCCTAGGCAGATTTTACCTATTTCCTAAGGTGAATTACATTTTCGGAATTCAATTTTACCTATTTCCTAAGGTGAATTACCTTAGTCCTAGGCTGATTTTACCTAGTTTCTAAGGTGATTTAGCTTAGGCCTAGGCAGATTTTACCTAGTTTCTAGGGTGATTTAGCTTATTCCTAGGCAGATTTTACCTATTTCCTAAGGTGAATTAGCTTATTCCTAGGCTAATTTTACCTATTTCCTAAGGTGAATTACCTTATTCCTAGGCAGATTTTACCTTATTCCTAGGTAATTTTTACCTATTTCCTTAGGTGAATTACCTTATTCTCAGGCAGATTTTACCTATTTCCTAAGGTGAATTACCTTATTCCTAGGCAGATTTTACCTTATTCCTAGGTAATTTTTACCTATTTCCTAAGGTGAATTACCTTATTCCTAGGCAGATTTTACCTTATTCCTAGGTAATCTTTACCTATTTCCTTAGGTGAATTACCTTATTCCTAGGTAATTTTTACCTATTTCCTAAGGTGAATTACCTTATTCCTAGGCAGATTTTACCTTATTCCTAGGTAATCTTTACCTAGTTCCTTAGGTGAATTACCTTATTCCTAGGTAATTTTTACCTATTTCCTTAGGTGAATCCATAGCTGAAAAAAATCCTTTTTGAAAAAAAGAAAAAAATCATGTAATTTTATAATTATAAATATAATTTATTTTCGTTTTGTTTGTTTAAACATAAATTACTCTTAGATTAAATATAAATTACTCTTAGATTTTTTAATGGAAGAACATGCTTTCTTTTTACAAACTCACTTCAGCAATACATTAAATACAGTACTGGACAAAATAAAATACGCACTATCCGAACTTTCACATTTATGCTATTCTCGCTCCCCAAGTTATCAATAAAATAATCTTTAGTGAGAACTTAAATTAAGAACTTAAGTTATTTTCTCTCTCGTTTCAAGCATTTTTTTCATTATTTCGACAGAACCGTATAAGGATAGTATTAGACTTTCTTAATACTCCAGTCAAAGCGTCATTTGACCTTGCGATGAGAGGCACTGTCTGTTTTTATTTCATGGATCGATAGGGGTATATTTAAAAGGCTTAAACCCAATTTCTCACCACCTGATCATTCTTTTTAGCGGAGTTATTCACAAAAATGAATTTTTTGGGATATTTTACTTCTAAGCTAATATCTTTGCTCCAGATTATTGTAGACCAAAAAATAAACATACATTCTCTTCCTTATAATATTTTCTATCGTTGTATGTAATTTCATTGTATTTGAGTGAGTAAATATAAAATGGCAGCCATTTAAAGTCAAATTCTTGTTGTTAAAAAACACATTTTTGTCATTATTTCGAAAAAAGCTTATATCATGATTGACATTTTTCTAACCTATTTTGTAGTCCTGTTCATGTCCTGCATTTTAAAGAAAAAATCAGCTCTTTATCACCAAAGATGGCCGAGCTATTGATAAATGAACGCATGCAAAACCGGTGCGAAAACACCCAAAAATATCGTTTTTTGGGAATAACTCGACTTCAGAATGTCCTACGGCAAAAAATAAAGGAATGAATTGTTCGTTACAACATTTTCTATCAATTTAGTGCACAATCTTTTTGTTGAAACAAATAAAAAATAAGTAATATTAAATCAAAGTCGTTTTTTTGTTTAGCAAACTCTTGCTTTAATATTTTGCAAACGGTGCGAGTATTGGCTAAGAAAATAAAATATTATTGTAGTCCTTTAAATTATTTACAATTCAAAAAAAAATTTAGCTTTCTACGACCCACGGGAGCCGAGCTATTATAATTTTAAGAAAGCATTAATCCGTACGAAAATTAAAAAAAAATTCCCTTGTTTATGATTCGAATACTAGTTCTCAGTGAGAGGGGTTGTTTTCATTGTTTCTTGTTATAAGAGAATTTGTCTTATGTTTTTTCGTTGGTCATTTGGACCTTTTTTAAAAAATTAATTACTCGGCTCGTGTGGGTCATAGAGAGCTAATTTTTTTTTTTAATTGTAGATAATTTAAAGGACTACAATAATATTTTATTTTCTTAGCCAACACTCGCACCGTTTGCAAAATAATAAAGCAAGAGTTTGCTAAACAAAAAAACGACTTTGACTTAATATTACTTATTTTTTATTTGTTTCAACAAAAAGATTGTGCACTAAATTGATAGAAAATGTTGTAACGAACAATTCATTGCTTTATTTTTTGCCGTAGGACATTCTGAAGTCGAGTTATTCCCAAAAAACGATATTTTTGGGTGTTTTCGCACCGGTTTTGCATGCGTTCATTTATCAATAGCTCGGCCATTTTTGGTGATAAAGAGCTGATTTTTTCTTTAAAATGCAGTACATGAACAGGACTACAAAATAGGTTAGAAAAATGTCAATCATGATATAAGCTTTTTTCGAAATAATGACAAAAATGTGTTTTTTAACAACAAGAATTTGACTTTAAATGGCTGCCATTTTATATTTACTCACTCAAATACAATGAAATTACATACAACGATAGAAAATATTATAAGGAAGAGAATGTATGTTTATTTTTTGGTCTACGACAATCTGGAGCAAAGATATAAGCTTAAAAGTAAAATATCCCAAAAAATGCATTTTTGTGAATAACTCCGCTAAAAAGAATGATCAGGTGGTGAGAAATTGGGTTTAAGCCTTTTAAATATACCCCTATCGATCCATGAAATAAAAACTGACAGTGCCTCTCATCGCAAGGTGAGGCCCTTTTTTCCGACGCTTTGACTGGAGTATAATCACTACTTTAGAATATTTTATTGATGACTTGGGGAGCGAGAAAAGCATAAATAAGAAAGTTCGGATAGTGCGTATTTTATTTTGTCCAGTACTGTATATGTAGAACATGGACTGTACAAAATAATACATTGATATAATTTAATTAATTAATGCATTTATATCATTTAGTAAAGTTGAAACAGAAGGTATTTTTTTACCGTCTTGAATATTAAAGAAAAACATTTGTATAAAAACCCATACCGAAAAACACTGTGGAGGGTATTGAATATTTAATACATAAACGAGCTTTAAATAAAAAATAATGCAGTCCAAATAAGTATCTAATTTAAACATAATATTGTCCAAGGACACATAAAAATTATTATAATGAAATCTCTCACCAACAACAATTATTAGGGGCTGAAGTTTTGTTTTCGATTTTAAACATTCCTCCCTTTTTATTTTTAGCATAGGTTCGACCTGGCCTGCACATTCCACTTCCAGAGTGAAAGATGATTTTGAATCTTCAATTGTAAATTTCTTCAATTTACCATTAAACTGCTGCGATGATGGAGGCAACACTCCATGTAACAGAGTTGCATAGCCAATATTGACGTTATCTGAAAATAAATTAATACGTCATAAGTAAAAAATAATTAAAAAATTAAAATAAAACAGAATTTAAAAAAAAAGAGTTTAAATAAAAACAAGGTTCTACCTATGTCAAGGTCGTCAATATTCTCCCTGAATTCATTGAGGAATGATTTAAGAGCGCTGCACTTGATCCTCGCTGTGAACAATTCTAGGGCTATTTTCGAAAATTGTTCCCATTTGGTGAAGTCGAGCCCATTATTCGGTTTTATAAAATTGTAATCCATGGCAATCTGTTAATAGACAGAATAAAACATACTATTATGTAGAAGATTATAGATATTGTGTACATCAATGTAATTAATTAAAGTTGAAGAAATTTTTTAGTGATATAAAATATATACACAGTTTATATAACTGAAAATTCTCTTTTATCCTAATTTAATTGGCTTATATCAAAAATGGTTACATCAGAAAGCGTCGAGCGCTTTAACAAAATGCGCTCTACGCTTTTTGATCTTATAAAAACCTATTAAAAACGAATGTTCTTACCAGTTCTGGCGCTCGTGAATATTTGTAAAGCGGCCACTCCTGAAGGACTGTCTGGAGGTCAATGTCAGAGCTTTGGGAAATCATATCCCTCCTGAATGGCATAGTTTGTTTCCATTGTTTAGTAACTTTTTCCCAGTCCCGGTTTTGTTTCAGCTCGTCGCACACCCTTTGCATCTCGGTTTCTGTAGGAAACATTTTTACGACCTCTGCCATGTACGACCCCTAAATGTCTTTTGTATGAAGATAATCCATTAAATATTTGTTGACATGATTTGTCAAAGCATTTCAAATTGCTTTTTTTATCACAACCATGTAGAATTTTCAAATGCATGAATAATTTTTTTAAGCAATTAAATTCTTCTGAGCAGATAACGCAATGCATTTTCAACTTGTTGACTGTAATAAGAATAAGAATTGTTTTTTTTTTATTTCGGAACTAAATCTATTAAGTATTTTAATTTCAAAAAGAATTATCTAAGTCATTTAATAGTAGTGATGGAAACTATCGAATGATTTGAACTATCGATAGTTAGTAACTGAATGATTTGAACTATCGGATAGTTCATTCATCCATTCATTCATTTATTCATTCGGATAAAAACTATCAAATAAACTATCACATAAAAAAAATCATTCGAATGAAAAAACTATCGTTGAAGAAAACTATTCAAATGAAAAAACTATCGTTTGAAAAAACTATTCAAATGAAAAAACTATCGTTTGAAAAAACTATTCGAATGAAAAAACTATCGTTTAAGAAAACTATTCAAATGAAAAAACTATCGTTTAAGAAAACTATTCAAATGAAAAAACTATCGTTTGAAAAAACTATTCAAATGAAAAAACTATCGTTTGAAAACACTATTCGAATGAAAAAACTATTCAAATGAAAAAACTATCGTTTGAAAACACTATTCGAATGAAAAAACTATTCAAATGAAAAAACTATCGTTTGAAAACACTATTCGAATGAAAAAACTATCGTTTAAGAAAACTATTCAAATGAAAAAACTATCGTTTGAAAAAACTATTCAAATGAAAAAACTATCGTTTGAAAAACTATTCAAATGAAAAAACTACCGTTTGAAAAAACTATTCGAATGAAAAAACTATCGTTTGAAAAAACTATTCGAATGAAAAAACTATTCGAATGAAAAAACTATTCGAATGAAAAAACTATCGTTTGAAAACACTATTCGAATGAAAAAACTATCGTTTAAAAAAACTATTCAAATGAAAAAACTATCGTTTAAGAAAACTATTCAAATGAAAAAACTATCGTTTAAGGAAACTATTCAAATGAAAAAAACTATCGTTTGAAAAAACTATTCAAATGAAAAAACTATCGTTTGAAAAACTATTCAAATGAAAAAACTACCGTTTGAAAAAACTATTCGAATGAAAAAACTATCGTTTGAAAAAACTATTCGAATGAAAAAACTATTCGAACGAAAAAACTATTCGAATGAAAAAACTATCGTTTGAAAACACTATTCGAATGAAAAAACTATCGTTTAAGAAAACTATTCAAATGAAAAAAACTATCGTTTAAGAAAACTATTCAAATGAAAAAACTATCGTTTGAAAAAACTATTCAAATGAAAAAACTATCGTTTGAAAAACTATTCAAATAAAAAAACTACCGTTTGAAAAACTATTCGAATGAAAAAACTATCGTTTGAAAAAACTATTCAAATGAAAAAACTATCGTTTGAAAAACTATTCAAATGAAAAAACTATCATTTGAAAAAACTATTCGAATGAAAAAACTATCGTTTGAAAAAACTATTCAAATGAAAAAACTATCGTTTGAAAAACTATTCAAATGAAAAAACTACCGTTTGAAAAACTATTCGAATGAAAAAACTATCGTTTAAGAAAACTATTCAAATGAAAAAAACTATCGAATAAAAAAATATCAATTAAAAAAATTATTCGAATGAAAATATAATAACTAAATAAATGAATGAATGAATTATTTATCGAATGAATGAATATTTTAAATTTATATTTTAAATTCATAGTTTTTCTTTTTATTGGATAGTTCCCATCACTATTTAATAGTTCGGGGCCAATTGAAAAATTATTATAGCTCATAGAAAAAAAGTAGAATAATCCTTAGATCAAGAATAAGAATGATTTGAAGAACTGAAATGTTTAATTCAAAATGATAAAGTTTTCAAACTTGACTCAGTAGCTGCCGAGTAGAAGTGAGAAAGTTTCTTACTTTAAAATTGTTTCAAATCAAACTTTGTAATTTTTAATTATACAACAAAATCGATTGCGATTAAAGTTAAAGATAAAATTGTAGATTGCAAATTTAACTAAGTTTTGTTACAAATTTAGATATGAAATTCAAAAAATTGTGTTTAATGGGGTTGGATTTTGTTAAGCTGCAAAGCAATCAGCTAACAAAACTTAAAAAAGCAATAAAAACTTTCTGTGGACATATTCTTCTATATCGCTAGTACTTAAATACCTAATCATTGATTGAAAATCATACCCTTTGACTCCTGACCAATCTTGTTGAAGTTTTTTCACGTTTCTTCTATCAGCTTTGTTTTGGGTCTTATTTTGCGTGAAGGAATGGTGATTTTTAAATTGTTGATCGGCTTTAATGAGTCTATATGAAAGTATAGAGACAAAATTTTATTAGAGTTAAGAAAAAAATAAGTATTTTAAAATTGAACAAAATGAACCACGTAAGTAAGTAACTGGGTCAAATTGGTCTTCGAATTGAGTTCATGTAAAATGAATTTGGACTTTGTGAAGCTGCTGAGTTATCAGCTCCCAAAAGTAAAAAAAAAAAAACAATTAAAACTTTTCGATGGACCAATTCTTATATCTTTCAGCTGGGTACAAATGGGTTTTGAGTACTGATCTATTTATTTTTATAGGAATGATTTGCTCTATCTTGATATTTTTGATGCCCAATGATAGAGAATAAAGAGTTTATTGTGCAAAACCCGAAGATTACAACTTTGTGACTTAATCCCTTTGTACCCGGCGGCATAGATATATGACTAGTACATATACTTAAAAATCTAATCATTTATTGAAATTTGAAAATCATACCTTTTTCTTTATCTCCTGACCAATGTTGTTGAAGTTTTTTTCACGTTTCTTCTATCAGCTCTTGTTTTGGGTCTTATTTTACGTCAAGGAATGGTGATTTTTAAATTGTTGATCGGCTTTAATGAGTCTATATGTAAAGTATAGGGAAAAAATTTTAATAGAGTTAAAAAAAAAACAAGTATTTTAAAATTGAACAAAATGAACCACGTAAGTAAGTAACTGGGTCAAATTGGTCTTCGAATTGAGTTCATGTAAAATGAGTTTGGACTTTGTGAAGCTGCTGAGTTATCAGCTCCCAAAAGTAAAAAAAAAAAAAACAATTAAAGCTTTTCGGTGGACAAATTCTTATGACTTTTGCGCTGGGTACAAAGGGGTTTTCAGTACAGATCGGTTTATTTTTATAGAAATGATTTGCTCTAGCTTTATGTTTTTGATGCGCAATGAAAGAGAATAAAGTGTTTATTGTTGAAAACCCGAAGATTACAACTTTTTGACTTAATCACTTTGTACCCGGCGGCATAGATATACATATATAGGGCTAGTACTTAAAAATCTAATCATTGATTGAAATCATACCTATTTCTTTGACTCCTGACCAATCTTGTTTTCGTTTTTTCACGTTTCTTTAATGAGTCTATATGTAAGAAAAACAATTTTAATAGATAAGAAAAAATTAAGTATTTTAAAATTGAACAAAATGAAGCCAGAAACTCATTGAATTCAAACATATAAGTATATAGATTCAAAATTCAGAGCAAATACTTTCTATGGGCATAAAATTATAAATGCCTGGTACTTAAATGGCAAAATAATGATATGTAATTATGTACAAAGCATACCTTTTGTTCCAATTTTCAAGCGTTGCCTCTTGATTTTTTGGTTAGTTTTTTTTTTTTTTCGATTTCGTTTTATTTAAAAAAGGTATAATCATGCCGTCTGCCGCGCTGCTTTAATGCAATATTCATAGTTATAATTTTTAAATCACAGAATTATCTTTATGGACAGAAGCAAAGATCAAATAAAAAAGGAAACTTGCCCAAAATAAAACTTATTTTGTAAGATAAATTTAATTTAACGGAGTAGTTCACACGATTTGTATTATTAAATAAATAAAAAAGAAATGTTGAATAAGTACTTTACTCCCAGTGAAATAAAAATGCAAATATATAATGATAAAATTGTAAAAAAGATTGTTGCTTTACTTACTTACTTACTTTGATATATTTTCCAAAACGCTTGTTTTAATTAACTGGTTCACAGTATTTATGTCTTCTTTTCTTTGTTTTTCCTTGGTTATTGATATTATAATTCACTTTTTAAAACAATTTTTACACGTTTAATATTTCTTAGCACTAAACTGAACTGCACGCCATGAATTTACGAAGAGAATCATGTGCAAGTGCAAGCACGCTTTCTAACGGGATCTGAGAACGAATTTACCTTAGGCCTAAGGCAATTCCAAAAATCTAACACAAAATCACCTTAGGTCCTAGGTAAAAAGCGAAAATTTACCTTAGGACTAAGGCAATTCTAACAAAACTAACACAAAATCACCTTAGTTCTAAGGTGATTTGATGGCGTCACTAAAAAATTAGCTTAGGCCTAAGGTAAATTTAGCTTAGAACCTAGGTAAATTTAGCTTAGATCTAGGTAAATTTATGTTAGATCCTAAGGTAAAATTGGCTTAGGCCTAGGTAAAATTAGCTTGGGTAAAAATTATAACTAATAATTTTGGAGGGAAAACAAGACATGAGCGTATCTTTAAGGGGCATTTTGGGTATAAAGTGAAGAAGAATAAAAGCAAGTGAAGCAGGGTAACAAATGCATATTTTGGTTATTTTCGTTCGTTTATATTTACATTGCGAAAAGTAGGACAAAGGCGTCAAATAGTCAACTAATAATGTAAATTACTTTTAATTAACAGATAAATGAATTTAATAGTTTAAGGTGAATTTACCTTAGATCCATAAGTAAAATTAGGTTAGGCCTAGGCAAAATTACCTAAGGCCTTGGTAAACTTAGCTTAGGCCTTGGTAAAATTAGCTTAGGCCTTGGTAAAATTAGCTTAGGCTTAGGTAAAATTTGATTTGGTAAAAGTTATAATAGAATAATAGTGGCGGGAAATTCAGACACGGGCGCATCCTTAAGGGGTATTTGGGGCAATAATTGAAAAAAGTAAATCATTATAATCATTTTACATTTTTACTGCATTTGTCACATAAATCTTATTTCTGACAATCAATTTTTCAATACATGTATTCTTGATTTTTGTTTTGGTTTTCTTTATTATTCATAAAGTTTACGCGACTTTTAACTAGAACTATTATTTGACTTTGTTAAAATTAGAGTGAACAAAATTTCTCAAAAATTATATTTTCAAGTTTTCCTAGTTACATTTTGGTGATCCCAAACATCTGATTTGATGAATATTATGGAATATTATACAATTTTCGTATTTATTTAAAACACATTATTTATTACCAAAAAGCACACATTATGCGCTGTTTCATTTAGTTATGTCTCTATCGTTCCAAAGCTTGAGTCACTCTAAAATCTATGAACCATTCATTAATTCAATGTTTGTGAGATGTTTTATTTTTCAAAAGTCGCTATAACTTCTAAACGAAAGCGAAAATCAAAAAAACTTATTTAATATATTCTGTCGGAAATCAAAAAATCTACAACTTTTATATCTGACAATTTTTCAAAAAAAGCAAAAATAGAAAAGATATGACGAAAAAAGAAAAAATTTCATGTCTTTTTGTTTGCGAGATAGAAAATAGAAAAGATATGACGAAAAAAGTAAAAATTTCATGTCTTTTTGTTTGAGAGATGTTTTTTTTTCACAAAAGTCGCTATAACTTCTAAACGAAAGCGAAAATCAAAAAAACTTATTTAATATATTCTGTCGGAAATCAAAAAATCTACAACTTTTATATCTGACAATTTTTCAAAAAAAGCAAAAATAGAAAAGATATGACGAAAAAAGTAAAAAATTCATGGGTTTGTTTGAGATGTTTTTTTTTCACAAAAGTCGCTATAACTTCTAAACGAAAGCGAAAATCAAAAAAAACTTATTTAATATATTCTGTCGGAAATCAAAAAATCTACAACTTTTATATCTGACAATTTTTCAAAAAAAGCAAAAATAGAAAAGATATGACGAAAAAAGAAAAAATTTCATGTCTTTTTGTTTGCGAGATAGAAAATAGAAAAGATATGACGAAAAAAGAAAAAAATTTCATGTCTTTTTGTTTGAGAGATGTTTTTTTTCACAAAAGTCGCTATAACTTCAAAACGAAAGCGAAAATCAAAAAAGCTTACCTATTTAATATATTCTGTCGGAAATCAAAAAATCTACAACTTTTATATCTGACAATTTTTCAAAAAAGCAAAAATAGAAAAGATATGACGAAAAAAGTAAAAATTTCATGTCGTTTTGTTTGAGATGTTTTTTTTTTCACAAAAGTCGCTATAACTTCTAAACGAAAGCGAAAATCAAAAAAAACTTATTTAATATATTCTGTCGGAAATCAAAAAATCTACAACTTTTATATCTGACAATTTTTCAAAAAAAGCAAAAATAGAAAAGATATGACGAAAAAAGAAAAAATTTCATGTCTTTTTGTTTGCGAGATAGAAAATAGAAAAGATATGACGAAAAAAGAAAAAATTTCATGTCTTTTTGTTTGAGAGATGTTTTTTTTCACAAAAGTCGCTATAACTTCAAAACGAAAGCGAAAATCAAAAAAGCTTACCTATTTAATATATTCTGTCGGAAATCAAAAAATCTACAACTTTTATATCTGACAATTTTTCAAAAAAGCAAAAATAGAAAAGATATGACAAAAAAAGCAAAATTTCATGTCTTTTTGTTTGAGAGATGTTTTTTTTCACAAAAGTCGCTATAACTTCAAAACGAAAGCGAAAATCAAAAAAGCTTATTTAATATATTCTGTAGGAAATCAAAAAATCTACAACTTTTATATCTGACAATTTTTCAAAAAAGCAAAAATAGAAAAGATATGACAAAAAAAGCAAAATTTCATGTCTTTTTGTTTGAGAGATGTTTTTTTTCACAAAAGTCGCTATAACTTCAAAACGAAAGCGAAAATCAAAAAAGCTTATTTAATATATTCTGTCGGAAATCAAAAAATCTACAACTTTTATATCTGACAATTTTTCAAAAAAGCAAAAATAGAAAAGATATGACGAAAAAAGCAAAATTTCATGTCTTTTTGTTTGAGAGATGTTTTTTTTCACAAAAGTCGCTATAACTTCTAAACGAAAGCGAAAATCAAAAAATTTTATTTAATATATTCTGTCGGAAATCAAAAAATCTACAACTTTTATATCTGACAATTTTTCAAAAAAAGCAAAAATAGAAAAGATATGACGAAAAAAGTAAAAAATTCATGTCTTTGTTTGAGATGTTTTTTTTCACAAAAGTCGCTATAACTTCTAAACGAAAGCGAAAATCAAAAAAAACTTATTTAATATATTCTGTCGGAAATCAAAAAATCTACAACTTTTATATCTGACAATTTTTCAAAAAAAGCAAAAATAGAAAAGATATGACGAAAAAAGAAAAAATTTCATGTCTTTTTGTTTGCGAGATAGAAAATAGAAAAGATATGACGAAAAAAGAAAAAATTTCATGTCTTTTTGTTTGAGAGATGTTTTTTTTCACAAAAGTCGCTATAACTTCAAAACGAAAGCGAAAATCAAAAAAGCTTACCTATTTAATATATTCTGTCGGAAATCAAAAAATCTACAACTTTTATATCTGACAATTTTTCAAAAAAGCAAAAATAGAAAAGATATGACGAAAAAAGTAAAAATTTCATGTCGTTTTGTTTGAGAGATGTTTTTTTTTCACAAAAGTCGCTATAACTTCTAAACGAAAGCGAAAATCAAAAAAACTTATTTAATATATTCTGTCGGAAATCAAAAAATCTACAACTTTTATATCTGACAATTTTTCAAAAAAAGCAAAAATAGAAAAGATATGACGAAAAAAGCAAAATTTCATGTCTTTTTGTTTGAGAGATGTTTTTTTTCACAAAAGTCGCTATAACTTCAAAACGAAAGCGAAAATCAAAAAAACTTATTTAATATATTCTGTCGGAAATTAAAAAATCTACAACTTTTATATCTGACAATTTTTCAAAAAAAGCAAAAATAGAAAAGATATGACGAAAAAAGCAAAATTTCATGTCTTTTTGTTTGCGAGATGTTTTTCAAAAAAACTTATTTAATATATTCTGTCGGAAATTAAAATACAAATGTGTAACTATATATTTATTTGATTTATTCATATCAAACAAATTATTTATTTAAAGAAAAATTTGTATTTCTAAATAATTTAATTAATTACAGACATTTATTTATTTTCGCACTTTTGGAGGGAAAATTGCCTTAGTTCTAGGTAAAATTAGCTTAGGCCTAAGGTAACCAAGAAATTTTGAAATTTTTGCCGGGAAAATTACGTTAGGCCTAGGTAAAATTTGCTTAGGCCCTAGGTTAAAAATTCTTTCAATCAAACCATGATGGCCGATCAACAACAATAACGAAATTTCGTTGAAAGTGAAAAAAAAAAACATTTTTTGATAATTATTAAAAAACGAAAAAAATATGTGTTTTCGTTTTTTTTTTATGGTATACATGCCTATACAAAGGAAAAAAAAAAACACAAATTTATTATTGTTTTTCAATAATCGTTTTAGTCATTGAAGTGTTTTCTTTTTTTTTTTTAATTGAAGAAAAAAGGAAAACATTTCATTCTTTTTGGCGCAAAAAGCAATTTTCCCAAAAAAAAAATTAGCTTAGGCCTAAGGTAATATTACCTTAGTTCTAGGTAAAATTAGCTTAGGCCTAAGGTAACCAAGAAATTTTGAAATTTTTGCCGGGAAAATTACGTTAGGCCTAGGTAAAATTTGCTTAGGCCCTAGGTAAAAAATTCTTTCAATCAAACCATGATGGCCGATCAACAACAATAACGAAATTTCGTTGAAAGTGAAAAAAAAACATTTTTTGATAATTATTAAAAAACGAACAAAATATGTGTGTTTTCGTTTTTTTTTATGGTATACATGCCTATACAAAGGAAAAAAAAAAAAAAAACACAAATTTATTATTGTTTTTCAATAATCGTTTTAGTCATTGAAGTGTTTTCTTTTTTTTTTAATTGAAGATAAAAGGAAAACATTTCATTCTTTTTGGCGCAAAAAGCAATTTTCCCAAAAAAAAAACTAGCTTAGGCCTAAGGTAATATTACCTTAGTTCTAGGTAAAAGTGTAACATAAATTGCCTTAGTCCTAGGCAAAATTGTGTTAGAAAAATAACATTTGCAAAAAATATTCCCCAAAAAAAAATTAGCTTAGGCCTAAGGTAATATTATCTTAGTCATAGGTAAAAGTCTAACATAAATTGCCTTAGTCCTAGGCAAAATTGTGTTAGGAAAATAACATTTGAAAAAAATTTTCCCCAAAAAAAAAATTAGCTTAGGCCTAAGGTAAAATTACCTTAGTCCTAGGTAAAAGTCTAACATAAATTGCCTTAGTCCTAGGCAAAATTGTGTTAGGAAAATAACATTTGAAAAAAATTTTCCCCAAAAAAAAAATTAGCTTAGGCCTAAGGTAAAATTACCTTAGTCCTAGGTAAAAGTCTAACATAAATTGCCTTAGTCCTAGGCAAAATTGTGTTAGGAAAATAACATTTGAAAAAAATTTTCCCCAAAAAAAAAATTAGCTTAGGCCTAAGGTAAAATTACCTTAGTCCTAGGTAAAAGTCTAACATAAATTGCCTTAGTCCTAAGCTAAATTGTGTTAGAAAACTAACATTTGAGGCCCTAGGTAAAATTTTGTTAGGCCTAAGGTAAAATTACCTTAGTTCTAGGTTAAAAAACTAACAAAAATTGCCTTAGTCCTAAGGCAAGTTATGCTCGAAAAATAACATCCATAGAAAAAAATTCACCTTATCTATCTAAGGCAAATTAGCCTATTCTAGGTAAATTTAGCTTAGGATTTTCGAGCATAAATTGCCTTAGAACTAAGGCAAGTTATGCTCGAAAACTAACATTCATAGAAAAAATTTTGCCTTAGGCGTCTAAGGCAATTTTACACCGACTTTTTCTCTGGGTGTATGCGAAGGATATCGACTCACAGAGCACAAAAATGTATTTTCTATAAGTTTTGGACTTGTAGCTTTGTGTTTAGAGAATTTGAATTTTGCAAGTTTTGGGGTGTTTAGACGCTCGGTTAACGAGATATGACGATTTAAACATTTTTAAAAGTGATTTTCTCCAAACGTGAATTTTTCAACTCCAATTGAATTGTATGCGAAGGATATCGACTCACAGAGCACAAAAATGTATTTTCTATAAGTTTTGGACTTGTAGCTTTGTGTTTAGAGAATTTTGAATTTTGCAAGTTTTCTGGTGTTTAGACGCTCGGTTAACGAGATATGACGATTTAAACATTTTTAAAAGTGATTTTCTCCAAACATGAATTTTTCAACTCCAATTGAATTGTATGCGAAGGATATCGACTCACAGAGCACAAAAATGTATTTTCTATAAGTTTTGGACTTGCAGCTTTGTGTTTAGAGAATTTTGAATTTTGCAAGTTTTGGGGTGTTTAGAAGCTCGGTTAACGAGATATGACGATTTAAACATTTTTAAAAGTGATTTTCTATAAACGTGAATTTTTCAACTCCAATTGAATTGTATGCGAAGGATATCGACTCACAGAGCACAAAATTTTCTATAAGTTTTGGACTTGTAGTTTTGTTTTTAGAGAATTTTGAATTTTGCAAGTTTTGGGGTGTTTAGACGCTCGGTTAACGAGATATGACGATTTAAACATTTTTAAAAGTCATTTTCTCTAAACGTGAATTTTTCAACTCCAATTGAATTGTATGCGAAGGATATCGACTCACAGAGCACAAAAATGTATTTTCTATAAGTTTTGGACTTGTAGTTTTGTTTTTAGAGAATTTTGAATTTTGCAAGTTTTGGGGTGTTTAGACGCTCGGTTAACGAGATATGACGATTTAAACATTTTTAAAAGTGATTTTCTCCAAACGTGAATTTTTCAACTCCAATTGAATTGTATGCGAAGGATATCGACTCACAGAGCACAAAAATTTATTTTCTATAAGTTTTGGACTTGTAGTTTTGTTTTTAGAGAATTTTGAATTTTGCAAGTTTTGGGGTGTTTAGACGCTCGGTTAACGAGATATGACGATTTAAACATTTTTAAAAGTCATTTTCTCCAAACGTGAATTTTTCAACTCCAATTGAATTGTATGCGAAGGATATCGACTCACAGAGCACAAAAATGTATTTTCTATAAGTTTTGGACTTGTAGTTTTGTTTTTAGAGAATTTTTAATTTTGCAAGTTTTGGGGTGTTTAGATGCTCGGTTAACGAGATATGACGATTTAAACATTTTTAAAAGTGATTTTCTCCAAACGTGAATTTTTCAACTCCAATTGAATTGTATGCGAAGGATATCGACTCACAGAGCACAAAAATGTATTTTTATAAGTTTTGGACTTGTAGTTTTGTTTTTAGAGAATTTTGAATTTTGCAAGTTTTGGGGTGTTTAGACGCTCGGTTAACGAGATATGACGATTTAAACATTTTTAAAAGTCATTTTCTCCAAACGTGAATTTTTCAACTCCAATTGAATTGTATGCGAAGCATATCGACTCACAGAGCACAAAAATGTATTTTCTATAAGTTTTGTACTTGTAGTTTTGTTTTCAGAGAATTTTGAATTTTGCAAGTTTTGGGGTGTTTAGACGCTCGGTTAACGAGATATGACGATTTAAACATTTTTAAAAGTCATTTTCTCCAAACGTGAATTTTTCAACTCCAATTGAATTGTATGCGAAGGATATCGACTCACAGAGCACAAAAATGTATTTTCTATAAGTTTTGGACTTGTAGTTTTGTTTTTAGAGAATTTTGAATTTTGCAAGTTTTGGGGTGTTTAGACGCTCGGTTAACGAAATATGACGATTTAAACATTTTTAAAAGTCATTTTCTCCAAACGTGAATTTTTCAACTCCAATTGAATTGTATGCGAAGCATATCGACTCACAGAGCACAAAAATGTATTTTCTATAAGTTTTGGACTTGTAGTTTTGTTTTTAGAGAATTTTGAATTTTGCAAGTTTTGGGGTGTTTAGACGCTCGGTTAACGAGATATGACGATTTAAACATTTTTAAAAGTCATTTTCTCCAAACGTGAATTTTTCAACTCCAATTGAATTGTATGCGAAGGATATCGACTCACAGAGCACAAAAATGTATTTTCTATAAGTTTTGGACTTGTAGTTTTGTTTTTAGAGAATTTTGAATTTTGCAAGTTTTGGGGTGTTTAGACGCTCGGTTAACGAGATATGACGATTTAAATATTTTAAAAGTCATTTTCTTTAAACGTGAATTTTTCAACTCCAATTGAATTGTATGCGAAGGATATCGACTCACAGAGCACAAAAATGTATTTTCTATAAGTTTTGGACTTGTAGTTTTGTTTTTAGAGAATTTTGAATTTTGCAAGTTTTGGGGTGTTTAGACGCTCGGTTAACGAGATATGACGATTTAAACATTTTTAAAAGTGATTTTCTCCAAACGTGAATTTTTCAACTCCAATTGAATTGTATGCGAAGGATATCGACTCACAGAGCACAAAAATGTATTTTTATAAGTTTTGGACTTGTAGTTTTGTTTTTAGAGAATTTTGAATTTTGCAAGTTTTGGGGTGTTTAGACGCTCGGTTAACGAGATATGACGATTTAAACATTTTTAAAAGTCATTTTCTCCAAACGTGAATTTTTCAACTCCAATTGAATTGTATGCGAAGCATATCGACTCACAGAGCACAAAAATGTATTTTCTATAAGTTTTGGACTTGTAGTTTTGTTTTCAGAGAATTTTGAATTTTGCAAGTTTTGGGGTGTTTAGACGCTCGGTTAACGAGATATGACGATTTAAACATTTTTAAAAGTCATTTTCTCCAAACGTGAATTTTTCAACTCCAATTGAATTGTATGCGAAGGATATCGACTCACAGAGCACAAAAATGTATTTTCTATAAGTTTTGGACTTGTAGTTTTGTTTTTAGAGAATTTTGAATTTTGCAAGTTTTGGGGTGTTTAGACGCTCGGTTAACGAAATATGACGATTTAAACATTTTTAAAAGTCATTTTCTCCAAACGTGAATTTTTCAACTCCAATTGAATTGTATGCGAAGCATATCGACTCACAGAGCACAAAAATGTATTTTCTATAAGTTTTGGACTTGTAGTTTTGTTTTTAGAGAATTTTGAATTTTGCAAGTTTTGGGGTGTTTAGACGCTCGGTTAACGAGATATGACGATTTAAACATTTTTAAAAGTGATTTTCTCCAAACGTGAATTTTTCAACTCCAATTGAATTGTATGCGAAGGATATCGACTCACAGAGCACAAAAATGTATTTTCTATAAGTTTTGGACTTGTAGTTTTGTTTTTAGAGAATTTTTAATTTTGCAAGTTTTGGGGTGTTTAGATGCTCGGTTAACGAGATATGACGATTTAAACATTTTTAAAAGTGATTTTCTCCAAACGTGAATTTTTCAACTCCAATTGAATTGTATGCGAAGGATATCGACTCACAGAGCACAAAAATGTATTTTCTATAAGTTTTGGACTTGTAGTTTTGTTTTTAGAGAATTTTGAATTTTGCAAGTTTTGGGGTGTTTAGACGCTCGGTTAACGAGATATGACGATTTAAACATTTTTAAAAGTCATTTTCTCCAAACGTGAATTTTTCAACTCCAATTGAATTGTATGCGAAGCATATCGACTCACAGAGCACAAAAATGTATTTTCTATAAGTTTTGGACTTGTAGTTTTGTTTTCAGAGAATTTTGAATTTTGCAAGTTTTGGGGTGTTTAGACGCTCGGTTAACGAGATATGACGATTTAAACATTTTTAAAAGTCATTTTCTCCAAACGTGAATTTTTCAACTCCAATTGAATTGTATGCGAAGGATATCGACTCACAGAGCACAAAAATGTATTTTCTATAAGTTTTGGACTTGTAGTTTTGTTTTTAGAGAATTTTGAATTTTGCAAGTTTTGGGGTGTTTAGACGCTCGGTTAACGAAATATGACGATTTAAACATTTTTAAAAGTCATTTTCTCCAAACGTGAATTTTTCAACTCCAATTGAATTGTATGCGAAGCATATCGACTCACAGAGCACAAAAATGTATTTTCTATAAGTTTTGGACTTGTAGTTTTGTTTTTAGAGAATTTTGAATTTTGCAAGTTTTGGGGTGTTTAGACGCTCGGTTAACGAGATATGACGATTTAAACATTTTTAAAAGTCATTTTCTCCAAACGTGAATTTTTCAACTCCAATTGAATTGTATGCGAAGGATATCGACTCACAGAGCACAAAAATGTATTTTCTATAAGTTTTGGACTTGTAGTTTTGTTTTTAGAGAATTTTGAATTTTGCAAGTTTTGGGGTGTTTAGACGCTCGGTTAACGAGATATGACGATTTAAACATTTTAAAAGTCATTTTCTCTAAACGTGAATTTTTCAACTCCAATTGAATTGTATGCGAAGGATATCGACTCACAGAGCACAAAAATGTATTTTCTATAAGTTTTGGACTTGTAGTTTTGTTTTTAGAGAATTTTGAATTTTGCAAGTTTTGGGGTGTTTAGACGCTCGGTTAACGAGATATGACGATTTAAACATTTTTAAAAGTAATTTTCTCCAAACGTGAATTTTTCAACTCCAATTGAATTGTATGCGAAGGATATCGACTCACAGAGCACAAAAATGTATTTTCTATAAGTTTTGGACTTGTAGTTTTGTTTTTAGAGAATTTTGAATTTTGCAAGTTTTGGGGTGTTTAGACGCTCGGTTAACGAGATATGACGATTTAAACATTTTTAAAAGTGATTTTCTCCAAACGTGAATTTTTCAACTCCAATTGAATTGTATGCGAAGAATATCGACTCACAGAGCACAAAAATGTATTTTCTATAAGTTTTGGACTTGTAGTTTTGTTTTTAGAGAATTTTGAATTTTGCAAGTTTTGGGGTGTTTAGACGCTCGGTTAACGAGATATGACGATTTAAACATTTTTAAAAGTCATTTTCTCTAAACGTGAATTTTTCAACTCCAATTGAATTGTATGCGAAGGATATCGACTCACAGAGCACAAAAATGTATTTTCTATAAGTTTTGGACTTGTAGTTTTGTTTTTAGAGAATTTTGAATTTTGCAAGTTTTGGGGTGTTTAGACGCTCGGTTAACGAAATATGACGATTTAAACATTTTTAAAAGTGATTTTCTCCAAACGTGAATCTTTCAACTAAAATTGAATTGTATGCGTAGGATATCGACTCACAGAGCACAAAAATGTATTTTCTATAAGTTTTGGACTTGTAGTTTTGTTTTTAGAGAATTTTGAATTTTGCAAGTTTTGGGGTGTTTAGACGCTCGGTTAACGAGATATGACGATTTAAACATTTTTAAAAGTCATTTTCTCTAAACGTGAATTTTTCAACTCCAATTGAATTGTATGCGAAGGATATCGACTCACAGAGCACAAAAATGTATTTTCTATAAGTTTTGGACTTGTAGTTTTGTTTTTAGAGAATTTTGAATTTTGCAAGTTTTGGGGTGTTTAGACGCTCGGTTAACGAGATATGACGATTTAAACATTTTTAAAAGTGATTTTCTCCAAACGTGAATTTTTCAACTCCAATTGAATTGTATGCGAAGAATATCGACTCACAGAGCACAAAAATGTATTTTCTATAAGTTTTGGACTTGTAGTTTTGTTTTTAGAGAATTTTGAATTTTGCAAGTTTTGGGGTGTTTAGACGCTCGGTTAACGAGATATGACGATTTAAACATTTTTAAAAGTAATTTTCTCCAAACGTGAATTTTTCAACTCCAATTGAATTGTATGCGAAGGATATCGACTCACAGAGCACAAAAATGTATTTTCTATAAGTTTTGGACTTGTAGTTTTGTTTTTAGAGAATTTTGAATTTTGCAAGTTTTGGGGTGTTTAGACGCTCGGTTAACGAGATATGACGATTTAAACATTTTTAAAAGTGATTTTCTCCAAACGTGAATTTTTCAACTCCAATTGAATTGTATGCGAAGAATATCGACTCACAGAGCACAAAAATGTATTTTCTATAAGTTTTGGACTTGTAGTTTTGTTTTTAGAGAATTTTGAATTTTGCAAGTTTTGGGGTGTTTAGACGCTCGGTTAACGAGATATGACGATTTAAACATTTTTAAAAGTCATTTTCTCTAAACGTGAATTTTTCAACTCCAATTGAATTGTATGCGAAGGATATCGACTCACAGAGCACAAAAATGTATTTTCTATAAGTTTTGGACTTGTAGTTTTGTTTTTAGAGAATTTTGAATTTTGCAAGTTTTGGGGTGTTTAGACGCTCGGTTAACGAAATATGACGATTTAAACATTTTTAAAAGTGATTTTCTCCAAACGTGAATCTTTCAACTAAAATTGAATTGTATGCGTAGGATATCGACTCACAGAGCACAAAAATGTATTTTCTATAAGTTTTGGACTTGTAGTTTTGTTTTTAGAGAATTTTGAATTTTGCAAGTTTTGGGGTGTTTAGACGCTTGGTTAACGAGATATGACGATTTAAACATTTTTAAAAGTGATTTTCTCCAAACGTGAATCTTTCAACTAAAATTGAATTGTATGCGTAGGATATCGACTCACAGAGCACAAAAATGTATTTTCTATAAGTTTTGGATTTGTAGTTTTGTTTTTAGAGAATTTTGAATTTTGCAAGTTTTGGGGTGTTTAGACGCTCGGTTAACGAGATATGACGATTTAAACATTTTTAAAAGTGATTTTCTCCAAACGTGAATTTTTCAACTCCAATTGAATTGTATGCGAAGGTTATCGACTCACAGAGCACAAAAATGTATTCTCTATAAGTTTTGGACTTGTAGTTTTGTTTTTAGAGAATTTTGAATTTTGCAAGTTTTGGGGTGTTTAGACGCTCGGTTAAAGAGATATGACGATTTTAACATTTTTAAAAGTAATTTTACCTCCAAACGTGAATTTTTCAACTCCAATTGAATTGTATGCGAAGGATATCGACTCACAGAGCACAAAAATGTATTTTCTATAAGTTTTGGACTTGTAGTTTTGTTCTTAGAGAATTTTGAATTTTGCAAGTTTTGGGGTGTTTAGACGCTCGGTTAACGAGATATGACGATTTAAACATTTTAAAAGTCATTTTCTCTAAACGTGAATTTTTCAACTCCAATTGAATTGTATGCGAAGGATATCGACTCACAGAGCACAAAAATGTATTTTCTATAAGTTTTGGACTTGTAGTTTTGTTTTTAGAGAATTTTGAATTTTGCAAGTTTTGGGGTGTTTAGACGCTCGGTTAACGAGATATGACGATTTAAACATTTTTAAAAGTGATTTTCTCCAAACGTGAATTTTTCAACTCCAATTGAATTGTATGCGAAGGTTATCGACTCACAGAGCACAAAAATGTATTTTCTATAAGTTTTGGACTTGTAGTTTTGTTTTTAGAGAATTTTGAATTTTGCAAGTTTTGGGGTGTTTAGACGCTCGGTTAACGAGATATGACGATTTTAACATTTTTAAAAGTCATTTTACCTCCAAACGTGAATTTTTCAACTCCAATTGAATTGTATGCGAAGGATATCGACTCACAGAGCACAAAAATGTATTTTCTATAAGCTTTGGACTTGTAGTTTTGTTTTTAGAGAATTTTGAATTTTGCAAGTTTTGGGGTGTTTAGACGCTCGGTTAACGAGATATGACGATTTAAACATTTTAAAAGTCATTTTCTCTAAACGTGATTTTTTCAACTCCAATTGAATTGTATGCGAAGGATATCGACTCACAGAGCACAAAAATGTATTTTCTATAAGTTTTGGACTTGTAGTTTTGTTTTTAGAGAATTTTGAATTTTGCAAGTTTTGGGGTGTTTAGACGCTCGGTTAACGAGATATGACGATTTAAACATTTTTAAAAGTCATTTTCTCTAAACGTGAATTTTTCAACTCCAATTGAATTGTATGCGAAGGTAATCGACTCACAGAGCACAAAAATGTATTTTCTATAAGTTTTGGACTTGTAGTTTTGTTTTTAGAGAATTTTGAATTTTGCAAGTTTTGGGGTGTTTAGACGCTCGGTTAACGAGATATGGCGATTTAAACATTTTTAAAAGTCATTTTCTCTAAACGTGAATTTTTCAACTCCAATTTAATTGTATGCGAAGGATATCGACTCACAGAGCACAAAAATGTATTTTCTATAAGTTTTGGACTGGTAGTTGTGTTTTTAGAGAATTTTGAATTTTGCAAGTTTTGGGGTGTTTAGACGCTCGGTTAACGAGATATGGCGATTTAAACATTTTTAAAAGTCATTTTCTCTAAACGTGAATTTTTCAACTCCAATTTAATTGTATGCGAAGGATATCGACTCACAGAGCACAAAAATGTATTTTCTATAAGTTTTGGACTGGTAGTTGTGTTTTTAGAGAATTTTGAATTTTGCAAGTTTTGGGGTGTTTAGACGCTCGGTTAACGAGATATGACGATTTAAACATTTTTAAAAGTGATTTTCTCCAAACGTGAATTTTTCAACTCCAATTGAATTGTATGCGAAGGTTATCGACTCACAGAGCACAAAAATGTATTTTCTATAAGTTTTGGACTTGTAGTTTTGTTTTTAGAGAATTTTGAATTTTGCAAGTTTTGGGGTGTTTAGACGCTCGGTTAACGAAATATGGCGATTTAAACATTTTTAAAAGTCATTTTCTCCAAACGTGAATTTTTCAACTAAAATTGAATTGTATGCGAAGGATAGCGACTCACAGAGCACAAAAATGTATTTTCTATAAGTTTTGGACTTGTAGTTTTGTTTTTAGAGAATTTTGAATTTTGCAAGTTTTGGGGTGTTTAGACGCTCGGTTAACGAGATATGACGATTTAAACATTTTAAAAGTCATTTTCTCTAAACGTGAATTTTTCAACTCCAATTGAATTGTATGCGAAGGATATCGACTCACAGAGCACAAAAATGTATTTTCTATAAGTTTTGGACTTGTAGTTTTGTTTTTAGAGAATTTTGAATTTTGCAAGTTTTGGGGTGTTTAGACGCTCGGTTAACGAGATATGACGATTTAAACATTTTTAAAAGTGATTTTCTCCAAACGTGAATTTTTCAACTCCAATTGAATTGTATGCGAAGGTTATCGACTCACAGAGCACAAAAATGTATTTTCTATAAGTTTTGGACTTGTAGTTTTGTTTTTAGAGAATTTTGAATTTTGCAAGTTTTGGGGTGTTTAGACGCTCGGTTAACGAGATATGACGATTTTAACATTTTTAAAAGTCATTTTACCTCCAAACGTGAATTTTTCAACTCCAATTGAATTGTATGCGAAGGATATCGACTCACAGAGCACAAAAATGTATTTTCTATAAGCTTTGGACTTGTAGTTTTGTTTTTAGAGAATTTTGAATTTTGCAAGTTTTGGGGTGTTTAGACGCTCGGTTAACGAGATATGACGATTTAAACATTTTAAAAGTCATTTTCTCTAAACGTGATTTTTTCAACTCCAATTGAATTGTATGCGAAGGATATCGACTCACAGAGCACAAAAATGTATTTTCTATAAGTTTTGGACTTGTAGTTTTGTTTTTAGAGAATTTTGAATTTTGCAAGTTTTGGGGTGTTTAGACGCTCGGTTAACGAGATATGACGATTTAAACATTTTTAAAAGTCATTTTCTCTAAACGTGAATTTTTCAACTCCAATTGAATTGTATGCGAAGGATATCGACTCACAGAGCACAAAAATGTATTTTCTATAAGTTTTGGACTGGTAGTTGTGTTTTTAGAGAATTTTGAATTTTGCAAGTTTTGGGGTGTTTAGACGCTCGGTTAACGAGATATGACGATTTAAACATTTTTAAAAGTGATTTTCTCCAAACGTGAATTTTTCAACTCCAATTGAATTGTATGCGAAGGTTATCGACTCACAGAGCACAAAAATGTATTTTCTATAAGTTTTGGACTTGTAGTTTTGTTTTTAGAGAATTTTGAATTTTGCAAGTTTTGGGGTGTTTAGACGCTCGGTTAACGAAATATGGCGATTTAAACATTTTTAAAAGTCATTTTCTCCAAACGTGAATTTTTCAACTAAAATTGAATTGTATGCGAAGGATAGCGACTCACAGAGCACAAAAATGTATTTTCTATAAGTTTTGGACTTGTAGTTTTGTTTTTAGAGAATTTTGAATTTTGCAAGTTTTGGGGTGTTTAGACGCTCGGTTAACGAGATATGGCGATTTAAACATTTTTAAAAGTCATTTTCTCTAAACGTGAATTTTTCAACTCCAATTTAATTGTATGCGAAGGATATCGACTCACAGAGCACAAAAATGTATTTTCTATAAGTTTTGGACTGGTAGTTGTGTTTTTAGAGAATTTTGAATTTTGCAAGTTTTGGGGTGTTTAGACGCTCGGTTAACGAGATATGACGATTTAAACATTTTTAAAAGTGATTTTCTCCAAACGTGAATTTTTCAACTCCAATTGAATTGTATGCGAAGGTTATCGACTCACAGAGCACAAAAATGTATTTTCTATAAGTTTTGGACTTGTAGTTTTGTTTTTAGAGAATTTTGAATTTTGCAAGTTTTGGGGTGTTTAGACGCTCGGTTAACGAAATATGGCGATTTAAACATTTTTAAAAGTCATTTTCTCCAAACGTGAATTTTTCAACTAAAATTGAATTGTATGCGAAGGATAGCGACTCACAGAGCACAAAAATGTATTTTCTATAAGTTTTGGACTTGTAGTTTTGTTTTTAGAGAATTTTGAATTTTGCAAGTTTTGGGGTGTTTAGACGCTCGGTTAACGAGATATGACGATTTAAACATTTTTAAAAGTGATTTTCTCCAAACGTGATTTTTTCAACTCCAATTGAATTGTATGCGAAGGTTATCGACTCACAGAGCACAAAAATGTATTTTCTATAAGTTTTGGACTTGTAGTTTTGTTTTTAGAGAATTTTGAATTTTGCAAGTTTTGGGGTGTTTAGACGCTCGGTTAACGAAATATTGCGATTTAAACATTTTTAAAAGTCATTTCCTCTAAACGTGAATTTTTCAACTCCAATTGAATTGTATGCGAAGGATATCGACTCACAGAGCACAAAAATGTATTTTCTATAAGTTTTGGACTTGTAGTTTTGTTTTTAGAGAATTTTGAATTTTGCAAGTTTTGGGGTGTTTAGACGCTCGGTTAACGAGATATGACGATTTAAACATTTTTAAAAGTCATTTTCTCTAAACGTGAATTTTTCAACTCCAATTGAATTGTATGCGAAGGATATCTATCGACTCACAGAGCACAAAAATGTATTTTCTATAAGTTTTGGACTTGTAGTTTTGTTTTTAGAGAATTTTGAATTTTGCAAGTTTTGGGGTGTTTAGACGCTCGGTTAACGAGATATGACGATTTAAACATTTTTAAAAGTCATTTTCTCTAAACGTGAATTTTTCAACTCCAATTGAATTGTATGCGAAGGATATCGACTCACAGAGCACAAAAATGTATTTTCTATAAGTTTTGGACTTGTAGTTTTGTTTTTAGAGAATTTTGAATTTTGCAAGTTTTGGGGTGTTTAGACGCTCGGTTAACGAGATATGACGATTTAAACATTTTTAAAAGTCATTTTCTCCAACCGTGAATTATTCAACTCCAGTTGAATTGTATGCGAAGGATATCGACTCACAGAGCACAAAAATGTATTTTCTATAAGTTTTGGACTTGTAGTTTTGTTTTTAGAGAATTTTGAATTTTGCAAGTTTTGGGGTGTTTAGACGCTCGGTTAACGAGATATGACGATTTAAACATTTTTAAAAGTCATTTTCTCCAAACGTGAATTTTTCAACTCCAATTGAATTGTATGCGAAGGTTATCGACTCACAGAGCACAAAAATGTATTTTCTATAAGTTTTGGACTTGTAGTTTTGTTTTTAGAGAATTTTGAATTTTGCAAGTTTTGGGGTGTTTAGACGCTCGGTTAACGAAATATGGCGATTTAAACATTTTTAAAAGTCATTTCCTCTAAACGTGAATTTTTCAACTCCAATTGAATTGTATGCGAAGGATATCGACTCACAGAGCACAAAAATGTATTTTCTATAAGTTTTGGACTTGTAGTTTTGTTTTTAGAGAATTTTGAATTTTGCAAGTTTTGGGGTGTTTAGACGCTCGGTTAACGAGATATGACGATTTAAACATTTTTAAAGGTGATTTTCTCCAAACGTGAATTTTTCAACTCCAATTGAATTGTATGCGAAGGATATCGACTCACAGAGCACAAAAATGTATTTTCTATAAGTTTTGGACTTGTAGTTTTGTTTTTAGAGAATTTTGAATTTTGCAAGTTTTGGGGTGTTTAGACGCTCGGTTAACGAGATATGACGATTTAAACATTTTTAAAAGTGATTTTCTCTAAACGTGAATTTTTCAACTCCAATTGAATTGTATGCGAAGGATATCGACTCACAGAGCACAAAAATGTATTTTCTATAAGTTTTGGACTTGTAGTTTTGTTTTTAGAGAATTTTGAATTTTGCAAGTTTTGGGGTGTTTAGACGCTCGGTTAACGAGATATGACGATTTAAACATTTTTAAAAGTGATTTTCTCCAAACGTGAATTTTTCAACTCCAATTGAATTGTATGCGAAGGTTATCGACTCACAGAGCACAAAAATGTATTTTCTATAAGTTTTGGACTTGTAGTTTTGTTTTTAGAGAATTTTGAATTTTGCAAGTTTTGGGGTGTTTAGACGCTCGGTTAACGAAATATGGCGATTTAAACATTTTTAAAAGTCATTTCCTCTAAACGTGAATTTTTCAACTCCAATTGAATTGTATGCGAAGGATATCGACTCACAGAGCACAAAAATGTATTTTCTATAAGTTTTGGACTTGTAGTTTTGTTTTTAGAGAATTTTGAATTTTGCAAGTTTTGGGGTGTTTAGACGCTCGGTTAACGAGATATGACGATTTAAACATTTTTAAAAGTCATTTTCTCTAAACGTGAATTTTTCAACTCCAATTGAATTGTATGCGAAGGATATCTATCGACTCACAGAGCACAAAAATGTATTTTCTATAAGTTTTGGACTTGTAGTTTTGTTTTTAGAGAATTTTGAATTTTGCAAGTTTTGGGGTGTTTAGACGCTCGGTTAACGAGATATGACGATTTAAACATTTTTAAAAGTCATTTTCTCTAAACGTGAATTTTTCAACTCCAATTGAATTGTATGCGAAGGATATCGACTCACAGAGCACAAAAATGTATTTTCTATAAGATTTGGACTTGTAGTTTTGTTTTTAGCGAATTTTGAATTTTGCAAGTTTTGGGGTGTTTAGACGCTCGGTTAACGAGATATGACGATTTAAACATTTTTAAAAGTCATTTTCTCTAAACGTGAATTTTTCAACTCCAATTGAATTGTATGCGAAGGATATCGACTCACAGAGCACAAAAATGTATTTTCTATAAGTTTTGGACTTGTAGTTTTGTTTTTAGAGAATTTTGAATTTTGCAAGTTTTGGGGTGTTTAGACGCTCGGTTAACGAGATATGACGATTTAAACATTTTTAAAAGTGAGCACAAAAATTTATTTTCTATAAGTTTTGGACTTGTAGTTTTGTTTTTAGAGAATTTTGAATTTTGCAAGTTTTGGGGTGTTTAGACGCTCGGTTAACGAGATATGACGATTTAAACATTTTTAAAAGTCATTTTCTCCAAACGTGAATTTTTCAACTCCAATTGAATTGTATGCGAAGGATATCGACTCACAGAGCACAAAAATGTATTTTCTATAAGTTTTGGACTTGTAGTTTTGTTTTTAGAGAATTTTGAATTTTGCAAGTTTTGGGGTGTTTAGACGCTCGGTTAACGAGATGACGATTTAAACATTTTTAAAAGTCATTTTCTCCAACCGTGAATTATTCAACTCCAGTTGAATTGTATGCGAAGGATATCGACTCACAGAGCTAAAAAATGTATTTTCTATAAGTTTTGGACTTGTAGTTTTGTTTTTAGAGAATTTTGAATTTTGCAAGTTTTGGGGTGTTTAGACGCTCGGTTAACGAGATATGACGATTTAAACATTTTTAAAAGTCATTTTCTCCAAACGTGAATTTTTCAACTCCAATTGAATTGTATGCGAAGGATATCGACTCACAGAGCACAAAAATGTATTTTCTATAAGTTTTGGACTTGTAGTTTTGTTTTTAGAGAATTTTGAATTTTGCAAGTTTTGGTATGTTTAGACGCTCGGTTAACGAGATATGACGATTTAAACATTTTTAAAAGTCATTTTCTCTAAACGTGAATTTTTCAACTCCAATTGAATTGTATGCGAAGGATATCGACTCACAGAGCACAAAAATGTATTTTCTATAAGTTTTGGACTTGTAGTTTTGTTTTTAGAGAATTTTGAATTTTGCAAGTTTTGGGGTGTTTAGACGCTCGGTTAACGAGATATGACGATTTAAACATTTTTAAAAGTAATTTTCTCCAAACGTGAATTTTTCAACTCCAATTCAATTGTATGCGAAGGATATCGACTCACAGAGCACAAAAATGTATTTTCTATAAGTTTTGGACTTGTAGTTTTGTTTTTAGAGAATTTTGAATTTTGCAAGTTTTGGGGTGTTTAGACGCTCGGTTAACGAGATATGACGATTTAAACATTTTTAAAAGTCATTTTCTCCAAACGTGAATTTTTCAACTCCAATTGAATTGTATGCGAAGCATATCGACTCACAGAGCACAAAAATGTATTTTCTATAAGTTTTGGACTTGTAGTTTTGTTTTTAGAGAATTTTGAATTTTGCAAGTTTTGGGGTGTTTAGACGCTCGGTTAACGAGATATGACGATTTAAACATTTTTAAAAGTCATTTTTTCCAAACGTCAATTTTTCAACTCCAATTGAATTGTATGCGAAGGATATCGACTCACAGAGCACAAAAATGTATTTTCTATAAGTTTTGGACTTGTAGTTTTGTTTTTAGAGAATTTTGAATTTTGCAAGTTTTGGGGTGTTTAGACGCTCGGTTAACGAGATATGACGATTTAAACATTTTTAAAAGTAATTTTCTCCAAACGTGAATTTTTCAACTCCAATTGAATTGTATGCGAAGGATATCGACTCACAGAGCACAAAAATGTATTTTCTATAAGTTTTGGACTTGTAGTTTGGTTTTTAGAGAATTTTGAATTTTGCAAGTTTTGGGGTGTTTAGACGCTCGGTTAACGAGATATGACGATTTAAACATTTTTAAAAGTCATTTTCTCCAAACGTGAATTTTTCAACTCAAATTGAATTGTATGCGAAGAATATCGACTCACAGAGCACAAAAATGTATTTTCTATAAGTTTTGGACTTGTAGTTTTGTTTTTAGAGAATTTTGAATTTTGCAAGTTTTGGGGTGTTTAGACGCTCGGTTAACGAGATATGACGATTTAAACATTTTTAAAAGTCATTTTCTCTAAACGTGAATTTTTCAACTCCAATTGAATTGTATGCGAAGGATATCGACTCACAGAGCACAAAAATGTATTTTCTATAAGTTTTGGACTTGTAGTTTTGTTTTTAGAGAATTTTGAATTTTGCAAGTTTTGGGGTGTTTAGACGCTCGGTTAACGAGATATGACGATTTAAACATTTTTAAAAGTCATTTTCTCTAAACGTGAATTTTTCAACTCCAATTGAATTGTATGCGAAGGATATCGACTCACAGAGCACAAAAATGTATTTTCTATAAGTTTTGGACTTGTAGTTTTGTTTTTAGAGAATTTTGAATTTTGCAAGTTTTGGGGAGTTTAGACGCTCGGTTAACGAGATATGACGATTTAAACATTTTTAAAAGTCATTTTCTCCAAACGTGAATTTTTCAACTCCAATTGAATTGTATGCGAAGCATATCGACTCACAGAGCACAAAAATGTATTTTCTATAAGTTTTGGACTTGTAGTTTTGTTTTTAGAGAATTTTGAATTTTGCAAGTTTTGGGGTGTTTAGACGCTCGGTTAACGAGATATGACGATTTAAACATTTTTAAAAGTCATTTTTTCCAAATGTGAATTTTTCAACTCCAATTGAATTGTATGCGAAGGATATCGACTCACAGAGCACAAAAATGTATTTTCTATAAGTTTTGGACTTGTAGTTTTGTTTTTAGAGAATTTTGAATTTTGCAAGTTTTGGGGTGTTTAGACGCTCGGTTAACGAGATATGACGATTTAAACATTTTTAAAAGTGATTTTCTCCAAACGTGAATCTTTCAACTAAAATTGAATTGTATGCGTAGGATATCGACTCACAGAGCACAAAAATGTATTTTCTTTAAGTTTTGGACTTGTAGTTTTGTTTTTAGAGAATTTTGAATTTTGCAAGTTTTGGGGTGTTTAGACGCTCGGTTAACGAGATATGACGATTTAAACATTTTTAAAAGTCATTTTCTCTAAACCTGAATTTTTCAACTCCAATTGAATTGTATGCGAAGGATATCGACTCACAGAGCACAAAAATGTATTTTCTATAAGTTTTGGACTTGTAGTTTTGTTTTTAGAGAATTTTGAATTTTGCAAGTTTTGGGGTGTTTAGACGCTCGGTTAACGAGATATGACGATTTAAACATTTTTAAAAGTCATTTTCTCTAAACGTGAATTTTTCAACTCCAATTGAATTGTATGCGAAGGATATCGACTCACAGAGCACAAAAATGTATTTTCTATAAGTTTTGGATATGTAGTTTTGTTTTTAGAGAATTTTGAATTTTGCAAGTTTTGGGGTGTTTAGACGCTCGGTTAACGAGATGACGATTTAAACATTTTTAAAAGTCATTTTCTCTAAACGTGAATTTTTCAACTCCAATTGAATTGTATGCGAAGGATATCGACTCACAGAGCACAAAAATGTATTTTCTATAAGTTTTGGACTTGTAGTTTTGTTTTTAGAGAATTTTGAATTTTGCAAGTTTTGGGGTGTTTAGACGCTCGGTTAACGAGATATGACGATTAAAACATTTTTAAAAGTGATTTTCTCCAAACGTGAATTTTTCAACTCCAATTGAATTGTATGCGAAGGATATCGACTCACAGAGCACAAAAATGTATTTTCTATAAGTTTTGGACTTGTAGTTTTGTTTTTAGAGAATTTTGAATTTTGAATTTTGCAAGTTTTGGGGTGTTTAGACGCTCGGTTAACGAGATATGACGATTAAAACATTTTTAAAAGTGATTTTCTCCAAACGTGAATTTTTCAACTCCAATTGAATTGTATGCGAAGGATATCGACTCACAGAGCACAAAAATGTATTTTCTATAAGTTTTGGACTTGTAGTTTTGTTTTTAGAGAATTTTGAATTTTGAATTTTGCAAGTTTTGGGGTGTTTAGACGCTCGGTTAACGAGATATGACGATTAAAACATTTTTAAAAGTGATTTTCTCCAAACGTGAATTTTTCAACTCCAATTGAATTGTATGCGAAGGATATCGACTCACAGAGCACAAAAATGTATTTTCTATAAGTTTTGGACTTGTAGTTTTGTTTTTAGAGAATTTTGAATTTTGCAAGTTTTGGGGTGTTTAGACGCTCGGTTAACGAGATATGACGATTTAAACATTTTTAAAAGTCATTTTCTCCAAACGTGAATTTTTCAACTCCAATTGAATTGTATGCGAAGCATATCGACTCACAGAGCACAAAAATGTATTTTCTTTAAGTTTTGGACTTTTGTAGTTTTGTTTTTAGAGAATTTTGAATTTTGCAAGTTTTGGGGTGTTTAGACGCTCGGTTAACGAGATATGACGATTTAAACATTTTTAAAAGTCATTTTCTCTAAACGTGAATTTTTCAACTCCAATTGAATTGTATGTGAAGGATATCGACTCACAGAGCACAAAAATGTATTTTCTATAAGTTTTGGACTTGTAGTTTTGTTTTTAGAGAATTTTGAATTTTGCAAGTTTTGGGGTGTTTAGACGCTCGGTTAACGAGATATGACGATTTAAACATTTTTAAAAGTCATTTTCTCCAAACGTGAATTTTTCAACTCCAATTGAATTGTATGCGAAGCATATCGACTCACAGAGCACAAAAATGTATTTTCTATAAGTTTTGGACTTTTGTAGTTTTGTTTTTAGAGAATTTTGAATTTTGCAAGTTTTGGGGTGTTTAGACGCTCGGTTAACGAGATATGACGATTTAAACATTTTTAAAAGTCATTTTCTCTAAACGTGAATTTTTCAACTCCAATTGAATTGTATGCGAAGGATATCGACTCACAGAGCACAAAAATGTATTTTCTATAAGTTTTGGACTTGTAGTTTTGTTTTAAGAGAATTTTGAATTTTGCAAGTTTTGGGGTGTTTAGACGCTCGGTTAACGAGATATGACGATTTAAACATTTTTAAAAGTCATTTTCTCTAAACGTGAATTTTTCAACTCCAATTGAATTGTATGCGAAGGATATCGACTCACAGAGCACAAAAATGTATTTTCTATAAGTTTTGGACTTGTAGTTTTGTTTTTAGAGAATTTTGAATTTTGCAAGTTTTGGGGTGTTTAGACGCTCGGTTAACGAGATATGACGATTTAAACATTTTTAAAAGTCATTTTCTCTAAACGTGAATTTTTCAACTCCAATTGAATTGTATGCGAAGGATATCGACTCACAGAGCACAAAAATGTATTTTCTATAAGTTTTGGACTTGTAGTTTTGTTTTTAGAGAATTTTGAATTTTGCAAGTTTTGGGGTGTTTAGACGCTCGGTTAACGAGATATGACGATTTAAACATTTTTAAAAGTGATTTTCTCCAAACGTGAATTTTTCAACTCCAATTGAATTGTATGCGAAGGATATCGACTCACAGAGCACAAAAATGTATTTTCTATAAGTTTTGGACTTGTAGTTTTGTTTTTAGAGAATTTTGAATTTTGCAAGTTTTGGGGTGTTTAGACGCTCGGTTAACGAGATATGACGATTTAAACATTTTTAAAAGTCATTTTCTCCAAACGTGAATTTTTCAACTCCAATTGAATTGTATGCGAAGGATATCGACTCACAGAGCACAAAAATGTATTTTCTATAAGTTTTGGACTTGTAGTTTTGTTTTTAGAGAATTTTGAATTTTGCAAGTTTTGGGGTGTTTAGACGCTCGGTTAACGAGATATGACGATTTAAACATTTTTAAAAGTCATTTTCTCTAAACGTGAATTTTTCAACTCCAATTGAATTGTATGCGAAGGATATCGACTCACAGAGCACAAAAATGTATTTTCTATAAGTTTTGGACTTGTAGTTTTGTTTTTAGAGAATTTTGAATTTTGCAAGTTTTGGGGTGTTTAGACGCTCGGTTAACGAGATATGACGATTTAAACATTTTTAAAAGTCATTTTCTCTAAACGTGAATTTTTCAACTCCAATTGAATTGTATGCGAAGGATATCGACTCACAGAGCACAAAAATGTATTTTCTATAAGTTTTGGACTTGTAGTTTTGTTTTTTAGAGAATTTTGAATTTGGCAAGTTTTGGGGTGTTTAGACGCTCGGTTAACGAGATATGACGATTTAAACATTTTTAAAAGTCATTTTCTCCAAACGTGAATTTTTCAACTCCAATTGAATTGTATGCGAAGGATATCGACTCACAGAGCACAAAAATGTATTTTCTATAAGTTTTGGACTTGTAGTTTTGTTTTTAGAGAATTTTGAATTTTGCAAGTTTTGGGGTGTTTAGACGCTCGGTTAACGAGATATGACGATTTAAACATTTTTAAAAGTCATTTTCTCCAAACGTGAATTTTTCAACTCCAATTGAATTGTATGCGAAGGTTATCGACTCACAGAGCACAAAAATGTATTTTCTATAAGTTTTGGACTTGTAGTTTTGTTTTTAGAGAATTTTGAATTTTGCAAGTTTTGGGGTGTTTAGACGCTCGGTTAACGAGATATGACGATTTAAACATTTTTAAAAGTCATTTTCTCCAAACGTGAATTTTTCAACTCCAATTGAATTGTATGCGAAGCATATCGACTCACAGAGCACAAAAATGTATTTTCTTTAAGTTTTGGACTTTTGTAGTTTTGTTTTTAGAGAATTTTGAATTTTGCAAGTTTTGGGGTGTTTAGACGCTCGGTTAACGAGATATGACGATTTAAACATTTTTAAAAGTCATTTTCTCTAAACGTGAATTTTTCAACTCCAATTGAATTGTATGTGAAGGATATCGACTCACAGAGCACAAAAATGTATTTTCTATAAGTTTTGGACTTGTAGTTTTGTTTTAAGAGAATTTTGAATTTTGCAAGTTTTGGGGTGTTTAGACGCTCGGTTAACGAGATATGACGATTTAAACATTTTTAAAAGTCATTTTCTCCAAACGTGAATTTTTCAACTCCAATTGAATTGTATGCGAAGGATATCGACTCACAGAGCACAAAAATGTATTTTCTATAAGTTTTGGACTTGTAGTTTTGTTTTTAGAGAATTTTGAATTTTGCAAGTTTTGGGGTGTTTAGACGCTCGGTTAACGAGATATGACGATTTAAACATTTTTAAAAGTCATTTTCTCCAAACGTGAATTTTTCAACTCCAATTGAATTGTATGCGAAGCATATCGACTCACAGAGCACAAAAATGTATTTTCTATAAGTTTTGGACTTTTGTTGTTGTGTTTTTAGAGAATTTTGAATTTTGCAAGTTTTGGGGTGTTTAGACGCTCGGTTAACGAGATATGACGATTTAAACATTTTTAAAAGTCATTTTCTCTAAACGTGAATTTTTCAACTCCAATTGAATTGTATGCGAAGGATATCGACTCACAGAGCACAAAAATGTATTTTCTATAAGTTTTGGACTTGTAGTTTTGTTTTAAGAGAATTTTGAATTTTGCAAGTTTTGGGGTGTTTAGACGCTCGGTTAACGAGATATGACGATTTAAACATTTTTAAAAGTCATTTTCTCTAAACGTGAATTTTTCAACTCCAATTGAATTGTATGCGAAGGATATCGACTCACAGAGCACAAAAATGTATTTTCTATAAGTTTTGGACTTGTAGTTTTGTTTTTAGAGAATTTTGAATTTTGCAAGTTTTGGGGTGTTTAGACGCTCGGTTAACGAGATATGACGATTTAAACATTTTTAAAAGTCATTTTCTCTAAACGTGAATTTTTCAACTCCAATTGAATTGTATGCGAAGGATATCGACTCACAGAGCACAAAAATGTATTTTCTATAAGTTTTGGACTTGTAGTTTTGTTTTTAGAGAATTTTGAATTTTGCAAGTTTTGGGGTGTTTAGACGCTCGGTTAACGAGATATGACGATTTAAACATTTTTAAAAGTGATTTTCTCCAAACGTGAATTTTTCAACTCCAATTGAATTGTATGCGAAGGATATCGACTCACAGAGCACAAAAATGTATTTTCTATAAGTTTTGGACTTGTAGTTTTGTTTTTAGAGAATTTTGAATTTTGCAAGTTTTGGGGTGTTTAGACGCTCGGTTAACGAGATATGACGATTTAAACATTTTTAAAAGTCATTTTCTCCAAACGTGAATTTTTCAACTCCAATTGAATTGTATGCGAAGGATATCGACTCACAGAGCACAAAAATCTATTTTCTATAAGTTTTGGACTTGTAGTTTTGTTTTTAGAGAATTTTGAATTTTGCAAGTTTTGGGGTGTTTAGACGCTCGGTTAACGAGATATGACGATTTAAACATTTTTAAAAGTCATTTTCTCTAAACGTGAATTTTTCAACTCCAATTGAATTGTATGCGAAGGATATCGACTCACAGAGCACAAAAATGTATTTTCTATAAGTTTTGGACTTGTAGTTTTGTTTTTAGAGAATTTTGAATTTTGCAAGTTTTGGGGTGTTTAGACGCTCGGTTAACGAGATATGACGATTTAAACATTTTTAAAAGTCATTTTCTCTAAACGTGAATTTTTCAACTCCAATTGAATTGTATGCGAAGGATATCGACTCACAGAGCACAAAAATGTATTTTCTATAAGTTTTGGACTTGTAGTTTTGTTTTTTAGAGAATTTTGAATTTGGCAAGTTTTGGGGTGTTTAGACGCTCGGTTAACGAGATATGACGATTTAAACATTTTTAAAAGTCATTTTCTCTAAACGTGAATTTTTCAACTCCAATTGAATTGTATGCGAAGGATATCGACTCACAGAGTACAAAAATGTATTTTCTATAAGTTTTGGACTTGTAGTTTTGTTTTTAGAGAATTTTGAATTTTGCAAGTTTTGGGGTGTTTAGACGCTCGGTTAACGAGATATGACGATTTAAACATTTTTAAAAGTGATTTTCTAAAAAAACGTTTATTTTTTAACTCCAATTGAATTGTATGCGAAGGATATCGACTCACAGAGCACAAAAATGTATTTTCTATAAGTTTTGGACTTGTAGTTTTGTTTTTAGAGAATTTTGAATTTTGCAAGTTTTGGGGTGTTTAGACGCTCGGTTAACGAGATATGGCGATTTAAACATTTTTAAAAGTCATTTTCTCCAAACGTGAATTTTTCAACTCCAATTGAATTGTATGCGAAGGATATCGACTCACAGAGCACAAAAATGTATTTTCTATAAGTTTTGGACTTGTAGTTTTGTTTTTAGAGAATTTTGAATTTTGCAAGTTTTGGGGTGTTTAGACGCTCGGTTAACGAGATATGACGATTTAAACATTTTTAAAAGTGATTTTCTCCAAACGTGAATTTTTCAACTCCAATTGAATTGTATGCGAAGGATATCGACTCACAGAGCACAAAAATGTATTTTCTAAAAGTTTTGGACTTGTAGTTTTGTTGTTAGAGAATTTTGAATTTTGCAAGTTTTGGGGTGTTTAGACGCTCGGTTAACAAGATATGACGATTTAAACATTTTTAAAAGTGATTTTCTCCAAACGTGAATTTTTCAACTCCAATTGAATTGTATGCGAAGGATATCGACTCACAGAGCACAAAAATGTATTTTCTATAAGTTTTGGACTTGTAGTTTTGTTTTTAGAGAATTTTGAATTTTGCAAGTTTTGGGGTGTTTAGACGCTCGGTTAACGAGATATGACGATTTAAACATTTTTAAAAGTCATTTTCTCTAAACGTGAATTTTTCAACTCCAATTGAATTGTATGCGAAGGATATCGACTCACAGAGCACAAAAATGTATTTTCTATAAGTTTTGGACTTGTAGTTTTGTTTTTAGAGAATTTTGAATTTTGCAAGTTTTGGGGTGTTTAGACGCTCGGTTAACGAGATATGACGATTTAAACATTTTTAAAAGTCATTTTCTCTAAACGTGAATTTTCCAACTCCAATTGAATTGTATGCGAAGGATATCGACTCACAGAGCACAAAAATGTATTTTCTATAAGTTTTGGACTTGTAGTTTTGTTTTTAGAGAATTTTGAATTTTGCAAGTTTTGGGGTGTTTAGACGCTCGGTTAACGAGATATGACGATTTAAACATTTTTAAAAGTCATTTTCTCTAAACGTGAATTTTTCAACTCCAATTGAATTGTATGCGAAGGATATCGACTCACAGAGCACAAAAATGTATTTTCTATAAGTTTTGGACTTGTAGTTTTGTTTTTTAGAGAATTTTGAATTTGGCAAGTTTTGGGGTGTTTAGACGCTCGGTTAACGAGATATGACGATTTAAACATTTTTAAATGTCATTTTCTCTAAACGTGAATTTTTCAACTCCAATTGAATTGTATGCGAAGGATATCGACTCACAGAGTACAAAAATGTATTTTCTATAAGTTTTGGACTTGTAGTTTTGTTTTTAGAGAATTTTGAATTTTGCAAGTTTTGGGGTGTTTAGACGCTCGGTTAACGAGATATGACGATTTAAACATTTTTAAAAGTCATTTTCTCCAAACGTGAATTTTTCAACTCCAATTGAATTGTATGCGAAGGATATCGACTCACAGAGCACAAAAATGTATTTTCTATAAGTTTTGGACTTGTAGTTTTGCTTTTAGAGAATTTTGAATTTTGCAAGTTTTGGGGTGTTTAGACGCTCGGTTAACGAGATATGACGATTTAAACATTTTTAAAAGTCATTTTCTCCAAACGTGAATTTTTCAACTCCAATTGAATTGTATGCGAAGCATATCGACTCACAGAGCACAAAAATGTATTTTCTTTAAGTTTTGGACTTTTGTAGTTTTGTTTTTAGAGAATTTTGAATTTTGCAAGTGTTTCGTTTCTGCCGTGCTTCAGATGGAAGAGCAGACGACGGAGAGTTGTCTTTTGAAAATAAAACAAAGTGTTTATTTTAAAATGCTATTTTTTATTAAAGTAAAAGGTCCGCTGTCTCTATGCTTATGGCTGCAACCTTTACTCTACACTATGTTAGATCAACTCTGCCCTTCCTCGCATTTGGTTCCTCTTTTATACATTTTAGAATCTATCCTCCCTCTAAATACCATGCCCTACAATCCATATGTCATTTGACATAGTAAGAACTATGTCACTTAACAATGCGTTTTGTTTACCATAACCAGGCCACACATCATGATCTACATTTCATAATATTCATAATATACCAAATTGCACTGGTCATAGCAACATAAACAATGTGTCATATACTTCAATGCATTAATTCTGCTGATCGTATGGTGACCCACTCAAGTACTTCGGTGTGTGTCATAATCGATCGCAGTTCGCAGGTGTCACATTACACAATGCACTTTGAAGAAGCGCATTGTTTTGTTTACGTTGTGTAGGCAAACCAATGTTCTATAATTAGTATTTGTTTTGTTTACATAATTATGACGAGTATGGATTATTATTCATGGTCAAGGTGTTTCTGGTTTCTGGGTGGTTTCATGCGCGTATGGATTATATGGAATGTATACAAAAAGAGGTTTTGTATGGGATTGAGGTTGGTTGGGACTGCGGGTCACAACACAAGTTTTGGGGTGTTTAGACGCTCGGTTAACGAGATATGACGATTTAAACATTTTTAAAAGTCATTTTCTCTAAACGTGAATTTTTCAACTCCAATTGAATTGTATGTGAAGGATATCGACTCACAGAGCACAAAAATGTATTTTCTATAAGTTTTGGACTTGTAGTTTTGTTTTAAGAGAATTTTGAATTTTGCAAGTTTTGGGGTGTTTAGACGCTCGGTTAACGAGATATGACGATTTAAACATTTTTAAAAGTCATTTTCTCTAAACGTGAATTTTTCAACTCCAATTGAATTGTATGCGAAGGATATCGACTCACAGAGCACAAAAATGTATTTTCTATAAGTTTTGGACTTGTAGTTTTGTTTTTAGAGAATTTTGAATTTTGCAAGTTTTGGGGTGTTTAGACGCTCGGTTAACGAGATATGACGATTTAAACATTTTTAAAAGTCATTTTCTCTAAACGTGAATTTTTCAACTCCAATTGAATTGTATGCGAAGGATATCGACTCACAGAGCACAAAAATGTATTTTCTATAAGTTTTGGACTTGTAGTTTTGTTTTTTAGAGAATTTTGAATTTGGCAAGTTTTGGGGTGTTTAGACGCTCGGTTAACGAGATATGACGATTTAAACATTTTTAAATGTCATTTTCTCTAAACGTGAATTTTTCAACTCCAATTGAATTGTATGCGAAGGATATCGACTCACAGAGTACAAAAATGTATTTTCTATAAGTTTTGGACTTGTAGTTTTGTTTTTAGAGAATTTTGAATTTTGCAAGTTTTGGGGTGTTTAGACGCTCGGTTAACGAGATATGACGATTTAAACATTTTTAAAAGTCATTTTCTCCAAACGTGAATTTTTCAACTCCAATTGAATTGTATGCGAAGGATATCGACTCACAGAGCACAAAAATGTATTTTCTATAAGTTTTGGACTTGTAGTTTTGCTTTTAGAGAATTTTGAATTTTGCAAGTTTTGGGGTGTTTAGACGCTCGGTTAACGAGATATGACGATTTAAACATTTTTAAAAGTCATTTTCTCCAAACGTGAATTTTTCAACTCCAATTGAATTGTATGCGAAGCATATCGACTCACAGAGCACAAAAATGTATTTTCTTTAAGTTTTGGACTTTTGTAGTTTTGTTTTTAGAGAATTTTGAATTTTGCAAGTGTTTCGTTTCTGCCGTGCTTCAGATGGAAGAGCAGACGACGGAGAGTTGTCTTTTGAAAATAAAACAAAGTGTTTATTTTAAAATGCTATTTTTTATTAAAGTAAAAGGTCCGCTGTCTCTATGCTTATGGCTGCAACCTTTACTCTACACTATGTTAGATCAACTCTGCCCTTCCTCGCATTTGGTTCCTCTTTTATACATTTTAGAATCTATCCTCCCTCTAAATACCATGCCCTACAATCCATATGTCATTTGACATAGTAAGAACTATGTCACTTAACAATGCGTTTTGTTTACCATAACCAGGCCACACATCATGATCTACATTTCATAATATTCATAATATACCAAATTGCACTGGTCATAGCAACATAAACAATGTGTCATATACTTCAATGCATTAATTCTGCTGATCGTATGGTGACCCACTCAAGTACTTCGGTGTGTGTCATAATCGATCGCAGTTCGCAGGTGTCACATTACACAATGCACTTTGAAGAAGCGCATTGTTTTGTTTACGTTGTGTAGGCAAACCAATGTTCTATAATTAGTATTTGTTTTGTTTACATAATTATGACGAGTATGGATTATTATTCATGGTCAAGGTGTTTCTGGTTTCTGGGTGGTTTCATGCGCGTATGGATTATATGGAATGTATACAAAAAGAGGTTTTGTATGGGATTGAGGTTGGTTGGGACTGCGGGTCACAACATCCTCCCCCTCTTGAAAAAAGAAAATTCATGGCCTAACGAAAAAGGTTAGGAATTTTCGTAAAAAGAAACGCGTAGAGTTGAACCAAGTGCGAAGAGGTTAGAGCTGTAAAAAAAATTAATTAACATTTGTATTAATGATTATGTATGTTTGTATGTGTGATACTTATTTTTAAATAGTGTGAACAATTTTATGCTTAGGTACTAAAATTACAATTCATAAAAATTTTTTTTTTTATGGTAGGTATAATTAACATGGAGTTTGCATTTTTTTTTTTTTTTGTTTATACGACAGATATTTTTCAATGTTATTATTATTAATTTTTTTTTATACATTATGGATATCGTTGTATCATCGAATTCGTACATGTAACTACATGTGTACATTTATTTATTATATATATTTTTTTTTTATTTACATTTATTGAATGATATAGATATGTATTTTTTTATATATATGTCACTGAAATTTAATATATTTTGAATTTATTGATTCTTATGAGTAACTTACAATAAAAATTGGTTTTTCATTGATATCTTAATTTTACAATGTTTTTATTTATTTAAAATTTTTTTTTTTTTTTTTTTTTCAATGTGATAGGACAAAAATTGGCATTTCATTACTATTTGTATCTACTTGGACAATCTTACCCTTCTCTATGCTCTTATTTTTCGAATGTTTTAGTTTATATATTTGGTAACGCTTGTAACAAAGCGATATTAAAAGAATTATGAAAACTATATATATGACTATATAGTGATGAATATCATGTTTGTCTATTGTTAAAAAAGGAGTTCGTTCTTTTGCTTTTTGAAATTTAATGTTTTTGGATAGAAGTTTTAGTTCATCTCGACTAGAGTATTTGATGAATGTGACTTCTGGGATAGTTTCGTTTTTCAAGTAATTAACCTTTACTTCGGAAATATTCAAGGCAGGAATAAACGAATTATAAACATAAGTCAATTTCTCGTTTTTAGATCGTATAGTCAGATCTTTCGACTTTAGGAAACAATCTCCTGTAAGTTCTAGGATAGATGTTCCTTCTAAAGAATGAGTTATGATTTTGTCTTGGCATATTTCGTCTATGATGTATTTCCCTAAAGAAGAAAATAACCATGTATTTGGCCGTGATACTTGTATAAAAACAGTTGAAATGTTAGATTCTTTTATTTCACAAGAATCCGGAAAAGATTGGACTCTTTGCAAAAGTTGAATTTCACATTGAGGGTTATTGTTATTTGTGTTGAATAATGGATGTGTCATTTCGCATAAAAAATTGTTATCCAAATTTTTACAATGGTTCATTTCTTCACTTTCTATATTATAGAAATGTTCTTTTTTGAAATCAATTATAACAAATTTGGAAGTTGGTTGTACGAATACAAGTTTGTTATTTAAACGAGTTGGTAAAGGGATGATTTTGTATAGTTGGAAATGTTCTCTGAACGGTAGAGGGATTTTAAATTCGTAAATAATTTTTTCTTTTCGAATTGTTGCACTCATGCTGCTTATTTCATAGAGAGGTAAAATATCGTTTGTATTGCCCAAATACGGTAACTGCAGGTCACCAGGTAGTTCTTGTTTTATTTTTAACAAAACATTTTTAAGTTGTTCAGGTGTAATGATTGTCGGATGGGGTGTGCCGTTTTTTGCGTTTATTAACACGTCTAAGATGTCGGAAATGGTATTTTGATACCTTATAATCAAAAGAGTTAGAAGTGAGGTAAGAGATTCTATTTTTAATAAAGTAGATTGGTCAGATGTTTGATTGGCGAGTCTGTCAACTGCTTCTTTCACTTCTCCTATCTTTGAGTTTATCGCTTTTAATTGAGATTCAATAGTGGTTTCTGATTTATTAAACATATTAGTTGTTGTTTCTATTATTATTGTTTGGTTTTTTACTAGGTCTAAAAGATAATTCTCATTGTACCTCAATTTTTCAATTTGTTTATCGTAAAACTTAGCATCATCTTCATCCAGTGTTCCGAATAAAGTTTTGCTGATAGTTCCGACAACATTTACTAATGCCCTTTTACTTCTAGCTTTAGGTTTAGGTTTTGACTGTATAAGGCTAAACTTTAATTTTATGTCTTCCATTAGGTGCGATACTTCTGCTACTGCACTACTACATAGAAGATCGAAATTTGGTTTACCTTCTAATTGCTTACACAGGATATTTATTTCATGAACATAAAATTCCGCGTGTGTTAGCGCTCCATTAAACAATGTTAAGTCGTAGTATGCGACTAGTTTCCATTGTGTCGTATAGAGTTCGACCTTACCTATTTCTTCAAAGTAGATGCCTGGGTGATTTCCTATTTGGCTTATCTTTAAAGCTGCGTTGGTTAAAACTGGTAGAAAAATGAGTATAAGGAGACCCATGACCTATAATACCAAAGAAAATGGATGGTTTCCTATAGTAATGTTTAGGTTTATTTTTATTTCTGTTTTTGTGTGTGTGTGTATGTGAGTGTTTTTGTATAGATAGATTATTCGTTGAAATGTTGCAAATTGTTGTTATGCATGAGCTTAGATTTTTTCCCGATCCTAACTACCGTGTTCTCATCCGAATGGATTCTTATGACTTCATATGGTCCATCCCATAGAGTCGAAAGCTTATTTTGTCTAGTTTGATTTTTAACTAGAACCTTATCACCTACGTTAAATGTTTTAGACTTTGCATTTCTATCGTAAAGAGTTTTTGACTTTTCCTTTCTCTTTACTAGGATAGAGTTTGCTGTTTCATAACCGCATTGCAATCTAGATTTAAGTTCATTAACGTAGTTGTCGTAGTTATAAGATATCTTAGGTTTTTGGGATAAAACACTTGGAATATTAGCAGGAAATCCGTACAGGAGTTCATAAGGCGAAAATCCAGTACTACTATGTGGTGTTGTATTATATACAAACATAGAGTAAGGGATCCAAGTATCCCATGATAAAGGATCTTTGTTAACATAATGCCTTAAATATTCTGCTAATGTTCTGTGACTTCGCTCCAACGCTCCATTTGTTTGAGGATGGTAAGGCGTTGTATTCAATTTTTTTATTTTCATCACACTACACATTTCTTTGAATAGATCACTCAGGAAATTTGTTCCTTGATCTGTTAGGAGAGAATGGGGAATTCCGTGGCGACAGATTATGATTTCTACAAATGTCCTAGCTACAGTCGCGGCTTCGGCATTTTGTATTGGCATCGCTTCTGAGAACTTTGTCAAATCATCCTGGAATGTAAGTAGGTATTTGTTTCCATTGTAGCTCACGGGGAGAGGTCCTACTATGTCTAGGGCGACTCTTTCAAAAGGTCTAACACTAGTAGTAGTGATTCTCATTGGAACTGGTGGATTTTTTCTACTTTTATTCCGTTGACAGGATGTACATTTGTTGACATGATTTTGTACATCTGTTCTCATGTTGGGCCAGAAATATTTTGACTTTAGCCGGTTATACATTCTTCCAACACCTTGATGTCCTCCGAAAGGGGAATCATGGTACTCGGATAGAATTTTAGCTATAGTTTCTGAATCGTCTAGAGTTATTCTTTCATCGATGTGTAAATACACATCTAATGTCATATCCCCGAAAACTTTACTCAATATGTTTTTGAATATATGTTTGACTTGATTATCTGGGATAGGTAATGACACAGAAATAATGTTTCCCATATTGACTTGCTTTTTAATCAATTGAAGACTTTTTTCAGCAGTCTCTTCATCTTTTTCCGTTCGGAATGGTATGGGTAATGTTATAACAATTATAGAATCGTGAATTTGAATTTTGCCTATGGCGGGTTTTGAAAAATTATCTATTTTCTTAATTAAAGTTTGCTCATCTGTTGAGTCAATCAGTGGTAAAATTATAATTTTTATGTTTGAAATTTTGTTTGTATAAATGGATTGAAATTTTTCAATAACATTGTATTTGGGTCTCGAGTCATTAATAGCGACTGTATTACTTAGATTATTGTCTTCGTTCAGTTTTTGCTTTTGACCTCGAGTTACAACCATTATTGTATTTTCTCCATTTTCTTGTGAACCTATGTTTCTGCTTAAGGCATCTGCGTTTAAATTTATTTTACCCGGTTTATGTTTAATTAGATACTCGTATTCAGATAATAGAATTTTCCATCTTGCTAGTCTGGACATAGGATCTGTTCGTGCAAATAACCATTGTAAAGGTTTGTGGTCGGTACATATTATAAAAAGATTACCGTAAAGGTAGGGGCGAAATTGAGTTATGCCATAAACAATTGCGAGTAATTCTTTTTCAGTTGTATTGTATCTGACTTCTGCCTCATTCAACGTCCTACTTGCAAAACAAATCGGTTTGTCTTGTCCGATCTCACCTTGCGACAGAATAGCTCCTATTCCAACATCGCTAGCATCTGTGGTAACAATGAATTTCTCTTTAAAGTTAGGGTAAATTAAAATTGGAGGATTTATCAATTTATTTTTTAGAATTCTAAAAGCTTCATCGCAGAAGGCATCCCATTTAAAGAAACAGTTTTTCTTTAACAACTTAGTTAGAGGTTTTGCTATAGTGGAAAAGTTTTCGATGAATTTCCTATAGTATCCTACAAAACCAAGAAATGATTTTATGCCTTTAACATTTTTAGGTGTTGGGTATGTTTTGACTGCCTTAATTTTTTCTGGATCAGGTTTTAGTCCCTCTTCAGAAATAAGGTGTCCTAGATACAACAGTTCATGCTTCAGAAAATGGCACTTTTCAGGCTGAAGTTTAAGCTTGTGCATACTTATTTGGTTAAGCACTTTTCTTAGTTTGGAGTTATGATCTTTAAGATCATATCCATAAAGAACTATATCATCCATGTAGACAAAACAGTCGAAACCTTGCAACCCAGTTAAAACGTTATTCATAAGACGTTGAAAGGTAGCAGGAGCATTTTTTAAACCAAATGGCATTCGATTATACTCGTAATGACCAAAGGGAGTGCTAAATGCTGTCTTGCATCGATCTTTCTCGTCCATTAGAATTTGATGAAATCCTTTAGCTAAATCTAAAGTGCTGAAATATTTTGATCTTCCTAATTGATCGAAGATGTCGCTTATATTTGGTAATGGATAAGCATCACCCACGGTTAGGTCATTCAGTTTCCTGAAATCTACAACCACCCTCCAACGTTTGCTTCCATCACTTCCAGCCTTTTTTGGAACGAGTAGCAAGGGTGAATTCCAGGGGCTCGAGCTTGGGCGAACAATGTCGTCATCCAACATTTCTTGTACCTGTTTATGAATTTCTTCCTTTTGGCTTTCTGGAAGTCGATAAGGTTTGGTATAGAGAGGAGGTTTGAATTCGTCAGTGACAATCTTGTGTGTCATAGAATCCGTATGGGTGAGGTGATCTCCCTCAAGGTAGAAAAGATCGTTATATTCCCTACAAATTTTTAAAATGGATTCTTTTTCCTCTTTATTGCAATGGTCTAATACCAACATGGATTCTAACTTTTCCAGTCGTTTTTCGATTTTATTATTAAAATCTCTTGTATCAGACTCATCGTATTGATCAAGATTTTCATAATTTAGATTTAGGTTGTTGATTTTTATTACTTTTTCTGTTTCCAGAGTATTCATGGTAAGAACCTTGATTTTGTTCATTGTAGGTCTTACTATTGACTCGCCTACATATACTCCTGGACAGATTTCTTTTTTTTCTATAACGATATCTTTAATTTCGTTATTTCCTACGTCGAATGGAATTTCAACCATTTGATGACTTCTAGGTTTAAGAGTTATATAGAAATTGGAATAATTTTTTGATGTAGTCTTATGGATTGCTACTTCTTTATGAATAATTGCTTTAGTTTCCTTGCTCTTTTGGCTGTCGTTTTCTAAAGTCTTATTTTTATTCTTTGCTGCTTTAGTTTCTTTGCTCTTTCGGCTGTCGTTTTCTAAAGTCTTATTTCTATTTTCTTCTTTTATTGGAGATGGTGATGCTTCTCTGCTGCTTAAATCAGCATCCAATTTTTGCTTATTGGAATCTAGGTTGATGGAAGCTTTGGAGTGCGAAACAAAATTGTTCTCCTCTGCCTTTACATCCCCTTTTGAAACCAAATCATAGCCCGTAGACACCACCTCGAGAGGGGTAGCTTTTTGGATACCTTTTTCGGCTACAGAGTCGTCACTTAAACTCATCTCGTTGATTTGTAGAACTCTTTGTTTGTAATTCACCTTACATTTATATTTCTTAAGGAAATCATTTCCTAATATACCATCGTAAGATAGGTTGATTCTTTCCGTTAGGACATGGAAAGGGTGTTTAAGTGAGAGATTTTCTATCTCGTTAATTATTATTTTACCAGCTATCTCTCCAAGGGTGAAGATTGAATCACCTGAAATTGTTGATAGAGGTAGAGAGCAGGTATTGTTCAGGTTCGCGTTTGCCTTTGGTTTGTATTTAAACAAACTGATTTCGGCTCCTGTGTCGACTAGGAATGTGGAATATTTCTTGTCAGAGGGCTGAAACTGAATTCGTATGACAGGTTCGTTGAATTCTGGGCAAAGCGTAACTGTTATGCTTTTTGTTTTTATTGTTGCGGGTCTGCATTCTGATCTATCCGGGATGGATGACCCATCTCTTCCTCCCGAACATATGCGTTTCCCGAATTTTGGGGGTAAAAATCTTCACCAGAACTCCAATTCGTATGTCCTGGCCTAACATTGTATTGCCGGACATTCGTTGGATTTTGATTAGATCTATTGTGGGAGTTATCCCTAAATGGGTTTTGTGGATTTGAGTTAGCCTCTGACCGTTTAAGTCTGCAGTCAACTTCTCGATGGTTGGGTTTTTTACAATAACCACAGGTGAGACGCTGCACCTCTTTCTTTATGTGAATAGGGTTTGGTGAACTGTTTTTCCTATTTGGATTAGTGAAACAATTTTCACTAGAGTGACCAATCTTTTTACAGAATTGGCAAGTGGGGCGTGTCGAAGGTGTATAATTTGAATATTGATGAGTGTGGTTGGAACTGGTAGAAGGTCCTACTCGCTCTAAACGATTGGAGTGCTCTTCTGCATAAGCAATGGATTTTTTCAAATCTGTTTCGCCATGCGCTTGAACCATAAACCTTAAGTTTTGGTTTCTTATGCCATCCTCGAAAGTTTGGATAGCCAGTTTGTCATTTTCTTTAAAAAGAAAATCCCTAACGGCCTCTTCCGTGGAGCTGGAATAAGTTGCGGAGTTCAATGAATTTAGGAGTTGGCTTATGCGGTCGCCAAACTCTTTTATGGATTCTTTCACTCGTTGGCGAGCAGCCAAAAGCTCGTTCTGTGCAGAAGATCTTGACTTAACTACCGTATATTCCTTCTTAAGAATTGACTGTAAATCGTCCCACTTTTCTACAGTTTTAAATTGGATAAGTTCAAAAGCGGGACCTTCGAGCCTAGTCTTGACTATACTCAAGAACATTTTATGCTCAGCCTCCGTTTTAACGGATTTGAATAAAATGTCTCCGCATGCTAAAAACTTGGGTAAATCTCCCGGTTTCCCGTTAAATACCGGCACTATCGCGATTATATCGTTTAAACTGATTTTATACTCTGTAGTCATTTTTACTTCTATATGCGAATGAAAAGGTAATTCCTTAAAAACGAAACCTTTTGAGATTGATTACGAGTAGTAATTTTGGCAAATAATTAAACAGAATATTGAAAATAAAAACAATCGAATGTAGGCGTTCCTACTCAAAAAGCAAGGGAATGATAAGAGCAAAAATAATTTTTTAAATTGTCCAAGTGATATATATATATATTGATATTTGTATAAAAATTTTGTGTATGTATTGTAGGTATATGTATATAAGAAAAATAAAATTTTTTTTTGTTTTTTTTTTTTTTTTTTTTATATATATATAAGTTTAAATAAAGCTTACTTCTGTTGGTTTTGTTGTTGACATTGCTGTTGATATTGTTGTTGATATTGTTGTTGATATTGTTGTTGATATTGTTGTTGATATTGTTGTTGATATTGTTGTTGATATTGTTGTTGATATTGTTGTTGATATTGTTGTTGATATTGTTGCTCCAATTGGTGTTGTTATTCCTGTTTGATGTTGTATACTGCCCAGTAGGCTTCGCGCCCTAAAGTTGTATATCCCTGGGTCTTTTTTTCACTGCCTGCCGTTGGCCAAATGCTTTCGCTCTAAAGCTAGCAAGGTCTTACGATTGCAGGTCTTCTAACACAAACACAAATTCACAAACACAAATTTTTTATTTTTTACTTTTTTTTTTTTTTCACTTGCACTTTTTTTTTCAAAAAAAAATTTTTTTCTTTTTTTAATCTGGTGTATAGCCCCAGATACGCATCAAGAGTCAGATAGCTCTTGTATAATTGGTAGAGAGATTTTGTGTAAATCCCACCGCTGCCACCAATGTTTCGTTTCTGCCGTGCTTCAGATGGAAGAGCAGACGACGGAGAGTTGTCTTTTGAAAATAAAACAAAGTGTTTATTTTAAAATGCTATTTTTTATTAAAGTAAAAGGTCCGCTGTCTCTATGCTTATGGCTGCAACCTTTACTCTACACTATGTTAGATCAACTCTGCCCTTCCTCGCATTTGGTTCCTCTTTTATACATTTTAGAATCTATCCTCCCTCTAAATACCATGCCCTACAATCCATATGTCATTTGACATAGTAAGAACTATGTCACTTAACAATGCGTTTTGTTTACCATAACCAGGCCACACATCATGATCTACATTTCATAATATTCATAATATACCAAATTGCACTGGTCATAGCAACATAAACAATGTGTCATATACTTCAATGCATTAATTCTGCTGATCGTATGGTGACCCACTCAAGTACTTCGGTGTGTGTCATAATCGATCGCAGTTCGCAGGTGTCACATTACACAATGCACTTTGAAGAAGCGCATTGTTTTGTTTACGTTGTGTAGGCAAACCAATGTTCTATAATTAGTATTTGTTTTGTTTACATAATTATGACGAGTATGGATTATTATTCATGGTCAAGGTGTTTCTGGTTTCTGGGTGGTTTCATGCGCGTATGGATTATATGGAATGTATACAAAAAGAGGTTTTGTATGGGATTGAGGTTGGTTGGGACTGCGGGTCACAACACAAGTTTTGGGGTGTTTAGACGCTCGGTTAACGAGATATGACGATTTAAACATTTTTAAAAGTCATTTTCTCTAAACGTGAATTTTTCAACTCCAATTGAATTGTATGTGAAGGATATCGACTCACAGAGCACAAAAATGTATTTTCTATAAGTTTTGGACTTGTAGTTTTGTTTTAAGAGAATTTTGAATTTTGCAAGTTTTGGGGTGTTTAGACGCTCGGTTAACGAGATATGACGATTTAAACATTTTTAAAAGTCATTTTCTCCAAACGTGAATTTTTCAACTCCAATTGAATTGTATGCGAAGGATATCGACTCACAGAGCACAAAAATGTATTTTCTATAAGTTTTGGACTTGTAGTTTTGTTTTTAGAGAATTTTGAATTTTGCAAGTTTTGGGGTGTTTAGACGCTCGGTTAACGAGATATGACGATTTAAACATTTTTAAAAGTCATTTTCTCCAAACGTGAATTTTTCAACTCCAATTGAATTGTATGCGAAGCATATCGACTCACAGAGCACAAAAATGTATTTTCTATAAGTTTTGGACTTTTGTAGTTTTGTTTTTAGAGAATTTTGAATTTTGCAAGTTTTGGGGTGTTTAGACGCTCGGTTAACGAGATATGACGATTTAAACATTTTTAAAAGTCATTTTCTCTAAACGTGAATTTTTCAACTCCAATTGAATTGTATGCGAAGGATATCGACTCACAGAGCACAAAAATGTATTTTCTATAAGTTTTGGACTTGTAGTTTTGTTTTAAGAGAATTTTGAATTTTGCAAGTTTTGGGGTGTTTAGACGCTCGGTTAACGAGATATGACGATTTAAACATTTTTAAATGTCATTTTCTCTAAACGTGAATTTTTCAACTCCAATTGAATTGTATGCGAAGGATATCGACTCACAGAGCACAAAAATGTATTTTCTATAAGTTTTGGACTTGTAGTTTTGTTTTTAGAGAATTTTGAATTTTGCAAGTTTTGGGGTGTTTAGACGCTCGGTTAACGAGATATGACGATTTAAACATTTTTAAAAGTCATTTTCTCTAAACGTGAATTTTTCAACTCCAATTGAATTGTATGCGAAGGATATCGACTCACAGAGCACAAAAATGTATTTTCTATAAGTTTTGGACTTGTAGTTTTGTTTTTAGAGAATTTTGAATTTTGCAAGTTTTGGGGTGTTTAGACGCTCGGTTAACGAGATATGACGATTTAAACATTTTTAAAAGTGATTTTCTCCAAACGTGAATTTTTCAACTCCAATTGAATTGTATGCGAAGGATATCGACTCACAGAGCACAAAAATGTATTTTCTATAAGTTTTGGACTTGTAGTTTTGTTTTTAGAGAATTTTGAATTTTGCAAGTTTTGGGGTGTTTAGACGCTCGGTTAACGAGATATGACGATTTAAACATTTTTAAAAGTCATTTTCTCCAAACGTGAATTTTTCAACTCCAATTGAATTGTATGCGAAGGATATCGACTCACAGAGCACAAAAATGTATTTTCTATAAGTTTTGGACTTGTAGTTTTGTTTTTAGAGAATTTTGAATTTTGCAAGTTTTGGGGTGTTTAGACGCTCGGTTAACGAGATATGACGATTTAAACATTTTTAAAAGTCATTTTCTCTAAACGTGAATTTTTCAACTCCAATTGAATTGTATGCGAAGGATATCGACTCACAGAGCACAAAAATGTATTTTCTATAAGTTTTGGACTTGTAGTTTTGTTTTTAGAGAATTTTGAATTTTGCAAGTTTTGGGGTGTTTAGACGCTCGGTTAACGAGATATGACGATTTAAACATTTTTAAAAGTCATTTTCTCTAAACGTGAATTTTTCAACTCCAATTGAATTGTATGCGAAGGATATCGACTCACAGAGCACAAAAATGTATTTTCTATAAGTTTTGGACTTGTAGTTTTGTTTTTTAGAGAATTTTGAATTTTGCAAGTTTTGGGGTGTTTAGACGCTCGGTTAACGAGATATGACGATTTAAACATTTTTAAAAGTCATTTTCTCTAAACGTGAATTTTTCAACTCCAATTGAATTGTATGCGAAGGATATCGACTCACAGAGTACAAAAATGTATTTTCTATAAGTTTTGGACTTGTAGTTTTGTTTTTAGAGAATTTTGAATTTTGCAAGTTTTGGGGTGTTTAGACGCTCGGTTAACGAGATATGGCGATTTAAACATTTTTAAAAGTCATTTTCTCCAAACGTGAATTTTTCAACTCCAATTGAATTTTATGCGAAGGATATCGACTCACAGAGCACAAAAATGTATTTTCTATAAGTTTTGGACTTGTAGTTTTGTTTTTAGAGAATTTTGAATTTTGCAAGTTTTGGGGTGTTTAGACGCTCGGTTAACGAAATATGACGATTTAAACATTTTTAAAAGTGATTTTCTCCAAACGTGAATTTTTCAACTCCAATTGAATTGTATGCGAAGGATATCGACTCACAGAGCACAAAAATGTATTTTCTAAAAGTTTTGGACTTGTAGTTTTGTTTTTAGAGAATTTTGAATTTTGCAAGTTTTGGGGTGTTTAGACGCTCGGTTAACGAGATATGACGATTTAAACATTTTTAAAAGTCATTTTCTCTAAACGTGAATTTTTCAACTCCAATTGAATTGTATGCGAAGGATATCGACTCACAGAGCACAAAAATGTATTTTCTATAAGTTTTGGACTTGTAGTTTTGTTTTTAGAGAATTTTGAATTTTGCAAGTTTTGGGGTGTTTAGACGCTAGGTTAACGAGATATGACGATTTAAACATTTTTAAAAGTGATTTTCTCCAAACGTGAACTTTTCAACTCCAATTGAATTGTATGCGAAGGATATCGACTCACAGAGCACAAAAATGTATTTTCTAAAAGTTTTGGACTTGTAGTTTTGTTTTTAGAGAATTTTGAATTTTGCAAGTTTTGGGGTGTTTAGACGCTCGGTTAACAAGATATGACGATTTAAACATTTTTAAAAGTGATTTTCTCCAAACGTGAATTTTTCAACTCCAATTGAATTGTATGCGAAGGATATCGACTCACAGAGCACAAAAATGTATTTTCTATAAGTTTTGGACTTGTAGTTTTGTTTTTAGAGAATTTTGAATTTTGCAAGTTTTGGGGTGTTTAGACGCTCGGTTAACGAGATATGACGATTTAAACATTTTTAAAAGTCATTTTCTCTAAACGTGAATTTTTCAACTCCAATTGAATTGTATGCGAAGGATATCGACTCACAGAGCACAAAAATGTATTTTCTATAAGTTTTGGACTTGTAGTTTTGTTTTTTAGAGAATTTTGAATTTGGCAAGTTTTGGGGTGTTTAGACGCTCGGTTAACGAGATATGACGATTTAAACATTTTTAAATGTCATTTTCTCTAAACGTGAATTTTTCAACTCCAATTGAATTGTATGCGAAGGATATCGACTCACAGAGTACAAAAATGTATTTTCTATAAGTTTTGGACTTGTAGTTTTGTTTTTAGAGAATTTTGAATTTTGCAAGTTTTGGGGTGTTTAGACGCTCGGTTAACGAGATATGACGATTTAAACATTTTTAAAAGTCATTTTCTCCAAACGTGAATTTTTCAACTCCAATTGAATTGTATGCGAAGGATATCGACTCACAGAGCACAAAAATGTATTTTCTATAAGTTTTGGACTTGTAGTTTTGCTTTTAGAGAATTTTGAATTTTGCAAGTTTTGGGGTGTTTAGACGCTCGGTTAACGAGATATGACGATTTAAACATTTTTAAAAGTGATTTTCTCCAAACGTTTATTTTTTAACTCCAATTGAATTGTATGCGAAGGATATCGACTCACAGAGCACAAAAATGTATTTTCTATAAGTTTTGGACTTGTAGTTTTGTTTTTAGAGAATTTTGAATTTTGCAAGTTTTGGGGTGTTTAGACGCTCGGTTAACGAGATATGACGATTTAAACATTTTTAAAAGTCATTTTCTCTAAACGTGAATTTTTCAACTCCAATTGAATTGTATGCGAAGGATATCGACTCACAGAGCACAAAAATGTATTTTCTATAAGTTTTGGACTTGTAGTTTTGTTTTTTAGAGAATTTTGAATTTGGCAAGTTTTGGGGTGTTTAGACGCTCGGTTAACGAGATATGACGATTTAAACATTTTTAAAAGTCATTTTCTCTAAACGTGAATTTTTCAACTCCAATTGAATTGTATGCGAAGGATATCGACTCACAGAGTACAAAAATGTATTTTCTATAAGTTTTGGACTTGTAGTTTTGTTTTTAGAGAATTTTGAATTTTGCAAGTTTTGGGGTGTTTAGACGCTCGGTTAACGAGATATGGCGATTTAAACATTTTTAAAAGTCATTTTCTCCAAACGTGAATTTTTCAACTCCAATTGAATTTTATGCGAAGGATATCGACTCACAGAGCACAAAAATGTATTTTCTATAAGTTTTGGACTTGTAGTTTTGTTTTTAGAGAATTTTGAATTTTGCAAGTTTTGGGGTGTTTAGACGCTCGGTTAACGAAATATGACGATTTAAACATTTTTAAAAGTGATTTTCTCCAAACGTGAATTTTTCAACTCCAATTGAATTGTATGCGAAGGATATCGACTCACAGAGCACAAAAATGTATTTTCTAAAAGTTTTGGACTTGTAGTTTTGTTTTTAGAGAATTTTGAATTTTGCAAGTTTTGGGGTGTTTAGACGCTCGGTTAACGAGATATGACGATTTAAACATTTTTAAAAGTCATTTTCTCTAAACGTGAATTTTTCAACTCCAATTGAATTGTATGCGAAGGATATCGACTCACAGAGCACAAAAATGTATTTTCTATAAGTTTTGGACTTGTAGTTTTGTTTTTAGAGAATTTTGAATTTTGCAAGTTTTGGGGTGTTTAGACGCTAGGTTAACGAGATATGACGATTTAAACATTTTTAAAAGTCATTTTCTCTAAACGTGAATTTTTCAACTCCAATTGAATTGTATGCGAAGGATATCGACTCACAGAGCACAAAAATGTATTTTCTAAAAGTTTTGGACTTGTAGTTTTGTTTTTAGAGAATTTTGAATTTTGCAAGTTTTGGGGTGTTTAGACGCTCGGTTAACAAGATATGACGATTTAAACATTTTTAAAAGTGATTTTCTCCAAACGTGAATTTTTCAACTCCAATTGAATTGTATGCGAAGGATATCGACTCACAGAGCACAAAAATGTATTTTCTATAAGTTTTGGACTTGTAGTTTTGTTTTTAGAGAATTTTGAATTTTGCAAGTTTTGGGGTGTTTAGACGCTCGGTTAACGAGATATGACGATTTAAACATTTTTAAAAGTCATTTTCTCTAAACGTGAATTTTTCAACTCCAATTGAATTGTATGCGAAGGATATCGACTCACAGAGCACAAAAATGTATTTTCTATAAGTTTTGGACTTGTAGTTTTGTTTTTTAGAGAATTTTGAATTTGGCAAGTTTTGGGGTGTTTAGACGCTCGGTTAACGAGATATGACGATTTAAACATTTTTAAATGTCATTTTCTCTAAACGTGAATTTTTCAACTCCAATTGAATTGTATGCGAAGGATATCGACTCACAGAGTACAAAAATGTATTTTCTATAAGTTTTGGACTTGTAGTTTTGTTTTTAGAGAATTTTGAATTTTGCAAGTTTTGGGGTGTTTAGACGCTCGGTTAACGAGATATGACGATTTAAACATTTTTAAAAGTCATTTTCTCCAAACGTGAATTTTTCAACTCCAATTGAATTGTATGCGAAGGATATCGACTCACAGAGCACAAAAATGTATTTTCTATAAGTTTTGGACTTGTAGTTTTGCTTTTAGAGAATTTTGAATTTTGCAAGTTTTGGGGTGTTTAGACGCTCGGTTAACGAGATATGACGATTTAAACATTTTTAAAAGTGATTTTCTCCAAACGTTTATTTTTTAACTCCAATTGAATTGTATGCGAAGGATATCGACTCACAGAGCACAAAAATGTATTTTCTATAAGTTTTGGACTTGTAGTTTTGTTTTTAGAGAATTTTGAATTTTGCAAGTTTTGGGGTGTTTAGACGCTCGGTTAACGAGATATGACGATTTAAACATTTTTAAAAGTCATTTTCTCTAAACGTGAATTTTTCAACTCCAATTGAATTGTATGCGAAGGATATCGACTCACAGAGCACAAAAATGTATTTTCTATAAGTTTTGGACTTGTAGTTTTGTTTTTTAGAGAATTTTGAATTTGGCAAGTTTTGGGGTGTTTAGACGCTCGGTTAACGAGATATGACGATTTAAACATTTTTAAATGTCATTTTCTCTAAACGTGAATTTTTCAACTCCAATTGAATTGTATGCGAAGGATATCGACTCACAGAGCACAAAAATGTATTTTCTATAAGTTTTGGACTTGTAGTTTTGTTTTTAGAGAATTTTGAATTTTGCAAGTTTTGGGGTGTTTAGACGCTCGGTTAACGAGATATGACGATTTAAACATTTTTAAAAGTCATTTTCTCCAAACGTGAATTTTTCAACTCCAATTGAATTGTATGCGAAGGATATCGACTCACAGAGCACAAAAATGTATTTTCTATAAGTTTTTGACTTGTAGTTTTGCTTTTAGAGAATTTTGAATTTTGCAAGTTTTGGGGTGTTTAGACGCTCGGTTAACGAGATATGACGATTTAAACATTTTTAAAAGTCATTTTCTCTAAACGTGAATTTTTCAACTCCAATTGAATTGTATGCGAAGGATATCGACTCACAGAGCACAAAAATGTATTTTCTATAAGTTTTGGACTTGTAGTTTTGTTTTTAGAGAATTTTGAATTTTGCAAGTTTTGGGGTGTTTAGACGCTCGGTTAACGAGATATGACGATTTAAACATTTTTAAAAGTCATTTTCTCTAAACGTGAATTTTTCAACTCCAATTGAATTGTATGCGAAGGATATCGACTCACAGAGCACAAAAATGTATTTTCTATAAGTTTTGGACTTGTAGTTTTGTTTTTAGAGAATTTTGAATTTTGCAAGTTTTGGGGTGTTTAGACGCTCGGTTAACGAGATATGACGATTTAAACATTTTTAAAAGTGATTTTCTCCAAACGTGAATTTTTCAACTCCAATTGAATTGTATGCGAAGGATATCGACTCACAGAGCACAAAAATGTATTTTCTATAAGTTTTGGACTTGTAGTTTTGTTTTTAGAGAATTTTGAATTTTGCAAGTTTTGGGGTGTTTAGACGCTCGGTTAACGAGATATGACGATTTAAACATTATTAAAAGTCATTTTCTCTAAACGTGAATTTTTCAAATCCAATTGAATTGTATGCGAAGGATATCGACTCACAGAGCACAAAAATGTATTTTCTATAAGTTTTGGACTTGTAGTTTTGTTTTTAGAGAATTTTGAATTTTGCAAGTTTTGGGGTGTTTAGACGCTCGGTTAACGAGATATGACGATTTAAACATTTTTAAAAGTCATTTTCTCCAAACGTGAATTTTTCAACTCCAATTGAATTGTATGCGAAGGATATCGACTCACAGAGCACAAAAATGTATTTTCTATAAGTTTTGGACTTGTAGTTTTGTTTTTAGAGAATTTTGAATTTTGCAAGTTTTGGGGTGTTTAGACGCTCGGTTAACGAGATATGACGATTTAAACATTTTTAAAAGTCATTTTCTCTAAACGTGAATTTTTCAACTCCAATTGAATTGTATGCGAAGGATATCGACTCACAGAGCACAAAAATGTATTTTCTATAAGTTTTGGACTTGTAGTTTTGTTTTTAGAGAATTTTGAATTTTGCAAGTTTTGGGGTGTTTAGACGCTCGGTTAACGAGATATGGCGATTTAAACATTTTTAAAAGTCATTTTCTCTAAACGTGAATTTTTCAACTCCAATTGAATTGTATGCGAAGGATATCGACTCACAGAGCACAAAAATGTATTTTCTATAAGTTTTGGACTTGTAGTTTTGTTTTTAGAGAATTTTGAATTTTGCAAGTTTTGGGGTGTTTAGACGCTCGGTTAACGAGATATGACGATTTAAACATTTTTAAAAGTGATTTTCTCCAAACGTGAATTTTTCAACTCCAATTGAATTGTATGCGAAGGATATCGACTCACAGAGCACAAAAATGTATTTTCTAAAAGTTTTGGACTTGTAGTTTTGTTTTTAGAGAATTTTGAATTTTGCAAGTTTTGGGGTGTTTAGACGCTCGGTTAACAAGATATGACGATTTAAACATTTTTAAAAGTGATTTTCTCCAAACGTGAATTTTTCAACTCCAATTGAATTGTATGCGAAGGATATCGACTCACAGAGCACAAAAATGTATTTTCTATAAGTTTTGGACTTGTAGTTTTGTTTTTAGAGAATTTTGAATTTTGCAAGTTTTGGGGTGTTTAGACGCTCGGTTAACGAGATATGACGATTTAAACATTTTTAAAAGTCATTTTCTCTAAACGTGAATTTTTCAACTCCAATTGAATTGTATGCGAAGGATATCGACTCACAGAGCACAAAAATGTATTTTCTATAAGTTTTGGACTTGTAGTTTTGTTTTTAGAGAATTTTGAATTTTGCAAGTTTTGGGGTGTTTAGACGCTCGGTTAACGAGATATGACGATTTAAACATTTTTAAAAGTCATTTTCTCTAAACGTGAATTTTTCAACTCCAATTGAATTGTATGCGAAGGATATCGACTCACAGAGCACAAAAATGTATTTTCTATAAGTTTTGGACTTGTAGTTTTGTTTTTAGAGAATTTTGAATTTTGCAAGTTTTGGGGTGTTTAGACGCTCGGTTAACGAGATATGGCGATTTAAACATTTTTAAAAGTCATTTTCTCCAAACGTGAATTTTTCAACTCCAATTGAATTGTATGCGAAGGATATCGACTCACAGAGCACAAAAATGTATTTTCTATAAGTTTTGGACTTGTAGTTTTGTTTTTAGAGAATTTTGAATTTTGCAAGTTTTGGGGTGTTTAGACGCTCGGTTAACGAGATATGACGATTTAAACATTTTTAAAAGTGATTTTCTCCAAACGTGAATTTTTCAACTCCAATTGAATTGTATGCGAAGGATATCGACTCACAGAGCACAAAAATGTATTTTCTAAAAGTTTTGGACTTGTAGTTTTGTTTTTAGAGAATTTTGAATTTTGCAAGTTTTGGGGTGTTTAGACGCTCGGTTAACAAGATATGACGATTTAAACATTTTTAAAAGTGATTTTCTCCAAACGTGAATTTTTCAACTCCAATTGAATTGTATGCGAAGGATATCGACTCACAGAGCACAAAAATGTATTTTCTATAAGTTTTGGACTTGTAGTTTTGTTTTTAGAGAATTTTGAATTTTGCAAGTTTTGGGGTGTTTAGACGCTCGGTTAACGAGATATGACGATTTAAACATTTTTAAAAGTCATTTTCTCTAAACGTGAATTTTTCAACTCCAATTGAATTGTATGCGAAGGATATCGACTCACAGAGCACAAAAATGTATTTTCTATAAGTTTTGGACTTGTAGTTTTGTTTTTAGAGAATTTTGAATTTTGCAAGTTTTGGGGTGTTTAGACGCTCGGTTAACGAGATATGACGATTTAAACATTTTTAAAAGTCATTTTCTCTAAACGTGAATTTTTCAACTCCAATTGAATTGTATGCGAAGGATATCGACTCACAGAGCACAAAAATGTATTTTCTATAAGTTTTGGACTTGTAGTTTTGTTTTTAGAGAATTTTGAATTTTGCAAGTTTTGGGGTGTTTAGACGCTCGGTTAACGAGATATGACGATTTAAACATTTTTAAAAGTCATTTTCTCTAAACGTGAATTTTTCAACTCCAATTGAATTGTATGCGAAGGATATCGACTCACAGAGCACAAAAATGTATTTTCTATAAGTTTTGGACTTGTAGTTTTGTTTTTTAGAGAATTTTGAATTTGGCAAGTTTTGGGGTGTTTAGACGCTCGGTTAACGAGATATGACGATTTAAACATTTTTAAATGTCATTTTCTCTAAACGTGAATTTTTCAACTCCAATTGAATTGTATGCGAAGGATATCGACTCACAGAGTACAAAAATGTATTTTCTATAAGTTTTGGACTTGTAGTTTTGTTTTTAGAGAATTTTGAATTTTGCAAGTTTTGGGGTGTTTAGACGCTCGGTTAACGAGATATGACGATTTAAACATTTTTAAAAGTCATTTTCTCCAAACGTGAATTTTTCAACTCCAATTGAATTGTATGCGAAGGATATCGACTCACAGAGCACAAAAATGTATTTTCTATAAGTTTTGGACTTGTAGTTTTGCTTTTAGAGAATTTTGAATTTTGCAAGTTTTGGGGTGTTTAGACGCTCGGTTAACGAGATATGACGATTTAAACATTTTTAAAAGTGATTTTCTCCAAACGTTTATTTTTTAACTCCAATTGAATTGTATGCGAAGGATATCGACTCACAGAGCACAAAAATGTATTTTCTATAAGTTTTGGACTTGTAGTTTTGTTTTTAGAGAATTTTGAATTTTGCAAGTTTTGGGGTGTTTAGACGCTCGGTTAACGAGATATGACGATTTAAACATTTTTAAAAGTCATTTTCTCTAAACGTGAATTTTTCAACTCCAATTGAATTGTATGCGAAGGATATCGACTCACAGAGCACAAAAATGTATTTTCTATAAGTTTTGGACTTGTAGTTTTGTTTTTTAGAGAATTTTGAATTTGGCAAGTTTTGGGGTGTTTAGACGCTCGGTTAACGAGATATGACGATTTAAACATTTTTAAATGTCATTTTCTCTAAACGTGAATTTTTCAACTCCAATTGAATTGTATGCGAAGGATATCGACTCACAGAGTACAAAAATGTATTTTCTATAAGTTTTGGACTTGTAGTTTTGTTTTTAGAGAATTTTGAATTTTGCAAGTTTTGGGGTGTTTAGACGCTCGGTTAACGAGATATGACGATTTAAACATTTTTAAAAGTCATTTTCTCCAAACGTGAATTTTTCAACTCCAATTGAATTGTATGCGAAGGATATCGACTCACAGAGCACAAAAATGTATTTTCTATAAGTTTTTGACTTGTAGTTTTGCTTTTAGAGAATTTTGAATTTTGCAAGTTTTGGGGTGTTTAGACGCTCGGTTAACGAGATATGACGATTTAAACATTTTTAAAAGTGATTTTCTCCAAACGTTTATTTTTTAACTCCAATTGAATTGTATGCGAAGGATATCGACTCACAGAGCACAAAAATGTATTTTCTATAAGTTTTGGACTTGTAGTTTTGTTTTTTAGAGAATTTTGAATTTGGCAAGTTTTGGGGTGTTTAGACGCTCGGTTAACGAGATATGACGATTTAAACATTTTTAAATGTCATTTTCTCTAAACGTGAATTTTTCAACTCCAATTGAATTGTATGCGAAGGATATCGACTCACAGAGCACAAAAATGTATTTTCTATAAGTTTTGGACTTGTAGTTTTGTTTTTTAGAGAATTTTGAATTTGGCAAGTTTTGGGGTGTTTAGACGCTCGGTTAACAAGATATGACGATTTAAACATTTTTAAAAGTGATTTTCTCCAAACGTGAATTTTTCAACTCCAATTGAATTGTATGCGAAGGATATCGACTCACAGAGCACAAAAATGTATTTTCTATAAGTTTTGGACTTGTAGTTTTGTTTTTTAGAGAATTTTGAATTTTGCAAGTTTTGGGGTGTTTAGACGCTCGGTTAACGAGATATGACGATTTAAACATTTTTAAAAGTCATTTTCTCCAAACGTGAATTTTTCAACTCCAATTGAATTGTATGCGAAGGATATCGACTCACAGAGCACAAAAATGTATTTTCTATAAGTTTTGGACTTGTAGTTTTGTTTTTAGAGAATTTTGAATTTTGCAAGTTTTGGGGTGTTTAGACGCTCGGTTAACGAGATATGACGATTTAAACATTTTTAAAAGTCATTTTCTCCAAACGTGAATTTTTCAACTCCAATTGAATTGTATGCGAAGGATATCGACTCACAGAGCACAAAAATGTATTTTCTATAAGTTTTGGACTTGTAATTTTGTTTTTAGAGAATTTTGAATTTTGCAAGTTTTGGGGTGTTTCGACGCTCGGTTAACGAGATATGACGATTTAAACATTTTTAAAAGTGATTTTCTCTAAACGTGAATTTTTCAACTCCAATTGAATTGTATGCGAAGGATATCGACTCACAGAGCACAAAAATGTATTTTCTATAAGTTTTGGAATTGTAGTTTTGTTTTTAGAGAATTTTGAATTTTGCAAGTTTTGGGGTGTTTAGACGCTCGGTTAACGAGATATGACGATTTAAACATTTTTAAAAGTCATTTTCTCCAAACGTGAATTTTTCAACTCCAATTGAATTGTATGCGAAGGATATCGACTCACAGAGCACAAAAATGTATTATCTAAAAGTTTTGGACTTGTAGTTTTGTTTTTAGAGAATTTTGAATTTTGCAAGTTTTGGGGTGTTTAGACGCTCGGTTAACGAGATATGACGATTTAAACATTTTTAAAAGTCATTTTCTCCAAACGTGAATTTTTCAACTCCAATTGAATTGTATGCGAAGGATATCGACTCACAGAGCACAAAAATGTATTTTCTTTAAGTTTTGGACTTGTAGTTTTGTTTTTAGAGAATTTTGAATTCTGCAAGTTTTGGGGTGTTTAGACGCTCGGTTAACGAGATTTGACGATTTAAACATTTTTAAAAGTGATTTTCTCCAAACGTGAATTTTTCAACTCCAATTGAATTGTATGCGAAGGATATCGACTCACAGAGCACAAAAATTTATTTTCTATAAGTTTTGGACTTGTAGTGTTTTGTTTTTAGAGAATTTTGAATTTTGCAAGTTTTGGGGTGTTTAGACGCTCGGTTAACGAGATATGGCGATTTAAACATTTTTAAAAGTCATTTTCTCTAAACGTGAATTATTCAACTCCAATTGAATTGTATGCGAAGGATATCGACTCACAGAGCACAAAAATGTATTTTCTAAAAGTTTTGGACTTGTAGTTTTGTTTTTAGAGAATTTTGAATTTTGCAAGTTTTGGGGTGTTTAGACGCTCGGTTAACGAGATATGACGATTTAAACATTTTTAAAAGTCATTTTCTCCAAACGTGAATTTTTCAACTCCAGTTGAATTGTATGCGAAGGATATCGACTCACAGAGCACAAAAATGTATTTTCTATAAGTTTTGGACTTGTAGTTTTGTTTTTAGAGAATTTTGAATTTTGCAAGTTTTGGGGTGTTTAGACGCTCGGTTAACGAGATATGACGATTTAAACATTTTTAAAAGTCATTTTCTCCAAACGTGAATTTTTCAACTCCAGTTGAATTGTATGCGAAGGATATCGACTCACAGAGCACAAAAATGTATTTTCTATAAGTTTTGGACTTGTAGTTTTGTTTTTAGAGAATTTTGAATTTTGCAAGTTTTGGGGTGTTTAGACGCTCGGTTAACGAGATATGACGATTTAAACATTTTAAAAGTCATTTTCTCTAAACGTGAATTTTTCAACTCCAATTGAATTGTATGCGAAGGATATCGACTCACAGAGCACAAAAATGTATTTTCTATAAGTTTTGGACTTGTAGTTTTGTTTTTAGAGAATTTTGAATTTTGCAAGTTTTGGGGTGTTTAGACGCTCGATTAACGAGATATGACGATTTAAACATTTTAAAAGTCATTTTCTCTAAACGTGAATTTTTCAACTCCAATTGAATTGTATGCGAAGGATATCGACTCACAGAGCACAAAAATGTATTTTCTATAAGTTTTGGACTTGTAGTTTTGTTTTTAGAGAATTTTGAATTTTGCAAGTTTTGGGGTGTTTAGACGCTCGGTTAACGAGATATGACGATTTAAACATTTTTAAAAGTCATTTTCTCCAAACGTGAATTTTTCAACTCCAGTTGAATTGTACGCGAAGGATATCGACTCACAGAGCACAAAAATGTATTTTCTATAAGTTTTGGACTTGTAGTTTTGTTTTTAGAGAATTTTGAATTTTGCAAGTTTTGGGGTGTTTAGACGCTCGGTTAACGAGATATGACGATTTAAACATTTTTAAAAGTCATTTTCTCTAAACGTGAATTTTTCAACTCCAATTGAATTGTATGCGAAGGATATCGACTCACAGAGCACAAAAATGTATTTTCTATAAGTTTTGGACTTGTAGTTTTGTTTTTAGAGAATTTTGAATTTTGCAAGTTTTGGGGTGTTTAGACGCTCGGTTAACGAGATATGACGATTTAAACATTTTTAAAAGTCATTTTCTCCAAACGTGAATTTTTCAACTCCAATTGAATTGTATGCGAAGGATATCGACTCACAGAGCACAAAAATGTATTTTCTATAAGTTTTGGACTTGTAGTTTTGTTTTTAGAGAATTTTGAATTTTGCAAGTTTTGGGGTGTTTAGACGCTCGATTAACGAGATATGACGATTTAAACATTTTAAAAGTCATTTTCTCTAAACGTGAATTTTTCAACTCCAATTGAATTGTATGCGAAGGATATCGACTCACAGAGCACAAAAATGTATTTTCTATAAGTTTTGGACTTGTAGTTTTGTTTTTAGAGAATTTTGAATTTTGCAAGTTTTGGGGTGTTTAGACGCTCGGTTAACGAGATATGACGATTTAAACATTTTTAAAAGTCATTTTCTCCAAACGTGAATTTTTCAACTCCAGTTGAATTGTATGCGAAGGATATCGACTCACAGAGCACAAAAATGTATTTTCTATAAGTTTTGGACTTGTAGTTTTGTTTTTAGAGAATTTTGAATTTTGCAAGTTTTGGGGTGTTTAGACGCTCGGTTAACGAGATATGACGATTTAAACATTTTTAAAAGTCATTTTCTCTAAACGTGAATTTTTCAACTCCAATTGAATTGTATGCGAAGGATATCGACTCACAGAGCACAAAAATGTATTTTCTATAAGTTTTGGACTTGTAGTTTTGTTTTTAGAGAATTTTGAATTTTGCAAGTTTTGGGGTGTTTAGACGCTCGGTTAACGAGATATGACGATTTAAACATTTTTAAAAGTCATTTTCTCCAAACGTGAATTTTTCAACTCCAGTTGAATTGTATGCGAAGGATATCGACTCACAGAGCACAAAAATGTATTTTCTTTAAGTTTTGGACTTGTAGTTTTGTTTTTAGAGAATTTTGAATTCTGCAAGTTTTGGGGTGTTTAGACGCTCGGTTAACGAGATATGACGATTTAAACATTTTTAAAAGTGATTTTCTCCAAACGTGAATTTTTCAACTCCAATTGAATTGTATGCGAAGGATATCGACTCACAAAGCACAAAAATGTATTTTCTATAAGTTTTGGCCTTGTAGTTTTGTTTTTAGAGAATTTTGAATTTTGCAAGTTTTGGGGTGTTTAGACGCTCGGTTAACGAGATATGGCGATTTAAACATTTTTAAAAGTCATTTTCTCTAAACGTGAATTTTTCAACTCCAATTGAATTGTATGCGAAGGATATCGACTCACAGAGCACAAAAATGTATTTTCTATAAGTTTTGGACTTGTAGTTTCGTTTCTAGAGAATTTTTAATTTTGCAAGTTTTGGGGTGTTTAGACGCTCGGTTCAGGGGCGTATACAGGTTTGCGTCTTGGGGGGGGTCATGCCATTTTTTTTTTTTTTTTCAAAAGTTTTGATAGCAGGCATAAACCTGAAAATGGGCTTTTTGAATTATTAAACATTAAAATTTGTGCGTCTTGCATTTCGAATCGAAAAGTTCCGAATGTATAGTTCTAAAAATAACCAAACAAAAACGGTATGAGATTCGTTTAAGTTTAGCGTTAAACCTTAAAGCCTAGAACGCTGCTGATGTGAAACGAAATTTTTCGTTGGTCTCCACGAGGACAACGAAATGCTTGCGAAATCTGGACCGAAAAATACTCAAAAATTGCAAAACATAAATGAAAAAAAAAGCAAACACGCATCGCAGAAAGACATGCAATGACAAAATGAACAACAAAAACAAACAAAATAAAATGCACGACTGGGGTCGCACATACTTGCTCTTGCAGTTTAAAACACTTTTATGTTGGTTTACTTGTAGATTTTAAAAGCTGCCTCTATATAAAATTAAAGAAATTTTGTTGATGTTGGGGTAGAGCCGACATTTAGGGCAAAATTTTGTTAAATGAAAAAAAAAATGTTTTTTTTTTTATTTGACTTTTTTGAAAAAAAAAAAATAGAGATGCAGTTTTATTGCAATTGCTTTGAATATTACGTCTGCAAAGTTTAATCAAAATCGTTAAAGCCGTTTTCGAGTTATTTGGTTTGAATTGAAAAATTTGTATGGGAGGTACACTTTCTAAGGGAGATACAAAAAAACAAAAAAAAACCAACTTTCAGAATTCCATAAAAATCATCTGTACCAAATTTGAAAAAAAACCGTCCACCCGTTTAGGCTGTGGAAATGTGTACAGATGGACGCACAACCGCACGGACGCACAGACGTACAGAAGCACGGACGGAATTGCGAGACCCACTTTTTTGGAATTCTCCATCATCGTAATGTTGGTTTTGATTAAAACCTCAAATTTTTTTTTTCGACACGAAACCAATACTTGCCCTATAGATCAAGTAAAAACTCAAAATGTCATTTTTCCACACACAATGAATGTCCCCGGCAATTGTTTGTGTCCGAAAAAGAAGTTTAGACTTTCAATTTCGTTGTGCCGAACAGCGTACTACAGAACGAAAAGTTGAACGAAATTTTTGGTTTACCATTTCGTTGTTTCATTTTTGTATGGGATTTTTCGTTTCTTATCAGCAGCGCACTAGGCTTTAATTTTGACCAATTGAGGCTATCCTCTCCTCTCCTAAAAATAAAATGTACTGTACGAGTACTTCGATTGAATAATTTGCCTTAAAATAACTGTTCATTGTTTTCCGCTAGCCCAGAAAGTTAAAATAAAAATCGTTTTTACTTAATAACAGTTTTAACTTTTGAATTAACTCTTCCTAACCTCAGGCAAACGAATCGCAAAGTTTTGTAAAAAAAATTGCATTGAAAATATAATTTTTTTTTAAATTTTGTTTTAAAATTGTATGGGAATTTAAAATACCTCTATTAAAATAGTAAAGACAAAAAAAATAATTTTGGCGATATTTTGAAATTCAACCGTTTTCAGGTATTAATCAGCGGTTTACAATATAAAAAACATTCAGTTGTATTTATTAGATTAAGCCCTCCTTTTTCTATCGTCAGATAGACTATCAGAAGAATAAAGGTCACTATAAAAAAAAACTTTTATTCGTAGGAATAACTCTAACTTAGGTTTATCTAAATATTCAAAAAAATTAGCCCTAAGTGATTTAATAATAATATTTAAATTGCATTAGATAAGGTTGCTTACATTGCTTCTATAATTGGCTGGCCATTGATGATTAACAAATCGATAGTTGTTTCAAAAAATGCAACAGATCTAGCAAATTAAGTATGTACAAAATACTGTTATATTCTGTAAGCAAACAAAATTCACCAAATTTTATCAGACGAATGTATTGAACTGGAACATTGCAAAAAACTAAAAAGATTTGAGAAATGATATCATTCTTTAACATTTTGCCGATGACGAATTTTATCAACAGAATTGACCTCCACACAGCAAGGCCACAGAAAGCTTCCCTATTTAAAACATATTTTATTCACTTCATCATATAAAAAAATAGAAGATATGGCTGCTTCTTTTATTTGCTGGTAAGCAGTGTCTTGCCCTTAAGATATTATTTTTGTGTACCTACTAGATTCAATTTCTTTTAAAAAGCTTTGAATATAATACTTATCCGGATTTTGTTTCCATACAAAACTCTACAGCACAGCTCAACTAATATTATCGAACGAATCAAAATAATCCTAATCCAGCATAGCGTTCGCTAAAAATATGACCACATATCTCCAAAATATGGTAAAATAGTTTGTTTGAATACCAAAAATTTTTTTTACCTTTAATTTTCGTTCATGTTCTAAAACTTCAACATTTTAAAAATAATATTACTCAAGAGATTTCAGTATCACATAACAAATTCTTTTTTAAGTTCTGAGTTCTTGGGGGGGGTCATGACCCCGTGACCCCCCCCTTGTATACGCCGTTGGCTCGGTTAACGAGATATGACGATTTAAACATTTTTAAAAGTCATTTTTTCCAAACGTGAATTTTTCAACTCCAATTGAATTGTATGCGAAGGATATCGACTCACAGAGCACAAAAATGTATTTTCTATAAGTTTTGGACTTGTAGTTTTGTTTTTAGAGAATTTTGAATTTTGCAAGTTTTGGGGTGTTTAGACGCTCGGTTAACGAGATATGACGATTTAAACATTTTTAAAAGTGATTTTCTCCAAACGTGAAACTTTCAACTAAAATTGAATTGTATGCGTAGGATATCGACTCACAGAGCACAAAAATGTATTTTCTTTAAGTTTTGGACTTGTAGTTTTGTTTTTAGAGAATTTTGAATTTTGCAAGTTTTGGGGTGTTTAGACGCTCGGTTTACGAGATATGACGATTTAAACATTTTTAAAAGTCATTTTCTCTAAACGTGAATTTTTCAACTCCAATGCGAAGGATATCGACTCACAGAGCACAAAAATGTATTTTCTATAAGTTTTGGACTTGTAGTGTTTTGTTTTTAGAGAATTTTGAATTTTGCAAGTTTTGGGGTGTTTAGACGCTCGGTTAACGAGATATGACGATTTAAACATTTTTAAAAGTGATTTTCTCCAAACGTGAATTTTTCAACTCCAATTGAATTGTATGCGAAGGATATCGACTCACAGAGCACAAAAATGTATTTTCTAAAAGTTTTGGACTTGTAGTTTTGTTTTTAGAGAATTTTGAATTTTGCAAGTTTTGGGGTGTTTAGACGCTCGGTTAACGAGATATGACGATTTAAACATTTTTAAAAGTCATTTTCTCCAAACGTGAATTTTTCAACTCCAATTGAATTGTATGCGAAGGATATCGACTCACAGAGCACAAAAATGTATTTTCTATAAGTTTTGGACTTGTAGTTTTGTTTTTAGAGAATTTTGAATTTTGCAAGTTTTGGGGTGTTTAGACGCTCGGTTAACGAGATATGACGATTTAAACATTTTTAAAAGTCATTTTCTCCAAACTTGAATTTTTCAACTCCAGTTAAATTGTATGCGAAGGATATCGACTCACAGAGCACAAAAATGTATTTTCTATAAGTTTTGGACTTGTAGTTTTGTTTTTAGAGAATTTTGAATTTTGCAAGTTTTGGGGTGTTTAGACGCTCGGTTAACGAGATATGGCGATTTAAACATTTTTAAAAGTCATTTTCTCTAAACGTGAATTTTTCAACTCCAATTGAATTGTATGCGAAGGATATCGACTCACAGAGCACAAAAATGTATTTTCTATAAGTTTTGGACTTGTAGTTTTGTTTTTGAATTTTGCAAGTTTTGGGGTGTTTAGACGCTCGGTTAACGAGATATGACGATTTAAACATTTTTAAAAGCGATTTTCTCCAAACGTGAATTTTTCAACTCTAATTGAATTGTATGCGAAGGATATCGACTCACAGAGCACAAAAATGTATTTTCTATAAGTTTTGGACTTGTAGTTTTGTTTTTAGAGAATTTTGAATTTTGCAAGTTTTGGGGTGTTTAGACGCTCGGTTAACGAGATATGACGATTTAAACATTTTTAACAGTGATTTTCTCCAAACGTGAATTTTTCAACTCCAATTGAATTGTATGCGAAGGATATCGACTCACAGAGCACAAAAATGTATTTTCTATAAGTTTTGGACTTGTAGTTTTGTTTTTAGAGAATTTTGAATTTTGCAAGTTTTGGGGTGTTTAGACGCTCGGTTAACGAGATATGGCGATTTAAACATTTTTAAAAGTCATTTTCTCTAAACGTGAATTTTTCAACTCCAATTGAATTGTATGCGAAGGATATCGACTCACAGAGCACAAAAATGTATTTTCTATAAGTTTTGGACTTGTAGTTTTGTTTTTAGAGAATTTTGAATTTTGCAAGTTTTGGGGTGTTTAGACGCTCGGTTAACGAGATATGACGATTTAAACATTTTTAAAAGTCATTTTCTCCAAACGTGAATTTTTCAACTCCAATTGAATTGTATGCGAAGGATATCGACTCACAGAGCACAAAAATGTATTTTCTATAAGTTTTGGACTTGTAGTTTTGTTTTTAGAGAATTTTGAATTTTGCAAGTTTTGGGGTGTTTAGACGCTCGGTTAACGAGATATGACGATTTAAACATTTTTAAAAGTCATTTTTTCCAAACGTGAATTTTTCAACTCCAATTGAATTGTATGCGAAGGATATCGACTCACAGAGCACAAAAATGTATTTTCTATAAGTTTTGGACTTGTAGTTTTGTTTTTAGAGAATTTTGAATTTTGCAAGTTTTGGGGTGTTTAGACGCTCGGTTAACGAGATATGACGATTTAAACATTTTTAAAAGTGATTTTCTCCAAACGTGAATCTTTCAACTAAAATTGAATTGTATGCGTAGGATATCGACTCACAGAGCACAAAAATGTATTTTCTTTAAGTTTTGGACTTGTAGTTTTGTTTTTAGAGAATTTTGAATTTTGCAAGTTTTGGGGTGTTTAGACGCTCGGTTAACGAGATATGACGATTTAAACATTTTTAAAAGTCATTTTCTCCAAACGTGAATTTTTCAACTCCAGTTGAA
>NW_026605122.1:300000-427000 GCF_945859705.1 Episyrphus balteatus | reverse complement strand
AATTTGTATTCTTTTTTCTAAGCAACTGAGAGATATGATTAGAGCATCTAATTAAAGCTGAAGATGTAAGCTTTCCAGCGATATACAATTTATTATAGGTTGTCATACAAAAAAAAATTGAAAAAAATATCTGAAATTAAAGCTTTTTTTTTTGTTCTGCAGCTGATTGATTAAAAAATTTGTATTCTTTTTTCTAAGCAACTGAGAGATTTGATTAGGGCATCTAATTAAAGCTGAATATGCAAGCTTTCCAACGATATACAATTTATTATAGGTTGTCATACAAAAAAAAATTGAAAAAAATATCTGAAATTAAAGCTTTTTTTTTTGTTCTGCAGCTGATTGATTAAAAAATTTGTATTCTTTTTTCTAAGCAACTGAGAGATATGGTTAGGGCATCTAATTAAAGCTGAAGATGAAAGCTTTCCAACGATATACAATTTATTATAGGTTGTCATACAACAAAAAATTGAAGAAAATATTTGAATTTAAAGCTTTTTTTTTGTTCTGCAGCTGATTGATTAAAAAATTTTTATTCTTTTTTCTAAGCAACTGAGAGATTATGATTAGAACATTTAATTAAAGCTGAAGATGTAAGCTTTCCAACGATATACAATTTATTATAAGTTGTCATACAAAAAAAATTGAAAAAAGTATCTGAAATTAAAGCTTTTTTTTTGTTCTGCAGCTGATTGATTAAAAAATGTTTGTTCTTTTTTCTAAGCAACTGAGAGATATGATTAGGGCATCTAATTAAAGCTGAAGATGTAAGCTTTCCAACGATATACAATTTATTATAGGTTGTCATACAAAAAAAATTGAAAAAAATATCTGAAATTAAAGCTTTTTTTTTCTCCAGCTGATTAATTAAAAAATTTTTATTCTTTTTTCTAAGCAACTGAGAGATATGATTAGGGCATCTTATTAAAGCTGAAGATGTAAGCTTTCCAACGATATACAATTTATTATAGGTTGTCATACAAAAAAAATTGAAAAAAATATCTGAAATTAAAGCTTTTTTTTTTGTTCTCCAGCTGATTGATTAAAAAATGTTTTATTCTTTTTTCTAAGCAACTGAGAGATATGATAAGGGCATCTTATTAAAGCTGAAGATGTAAGCTTTCCAACGATATACAATTTATTATAGGTTGTCATACAAAAAAAAATTGAAAAAAATATCTGAAATTAAAGCTTTTTTTTTGTTCTGCAGCTGATTGATTAAAAAAATTTTTATTCTTTTTTCCAAGCAACTGAGAGATATGGTTAGGGCATCATATTAAAGCTGAAGATGTAAGCTTTCCAACGATATACAATTTATTATAGGTTGTCATACAAAAAAAAATTGAAAAAAATATCTGAAATTAAAGCTTTTTTTTTTGTTCTCCAGCTGATTGATTAAAAAATTTTTATTCTTTTTTTAATTAAAGCTGAAGATATAAGCTTTCCAACGATATACAATTTATTATAGGTTGTCATACAAAAAAAAATTGAAGAAAATATTTGAATTTAAAGCTTTTTTTTTGTTCTGCAGCTGATTGATTAAAAAATTTTTATTCTTTTTTCTAAGCAACTGAGAGATTATGATTAGTACATTTAATTAAAGCTGAAGATGTAAGCTTTCCAACGATATACAATTTATTATAGGTTGTCATACAAAAAAAATTGAAAAAAATATCTGAAATTAAAGCTTTTTTTTGTTCTGCAGCTGATTGATTAAAAAATTTGTATTCTTTTTTCTAAGCAACTGAGAGATATGATTAGGGCATCTAATTAAAGCTGAAGATGTAAGCTTTCCAACGATATACAATTTATTATAGGTTGTCATACAAAAAAAATTGAAAAAAATATCTGAAATTAAAGCTTTTTATTTTCTCCAGCTGATTGATTAAAAAAAATTTATTCTTTCTTCTAAGCAACTGAGAGATATGATTAGGGCATCTAATTAAAGCTGAAGATGTAAGCTTTCCAACGATATACAATTTATTATAGGTTGTCATACAAAAAAAAATTGAAAAAAATATCTGAAATTAAAGCTTTTTTTTTGTTCTGCAGCTGATTGATTAAAACATTTTTATCTTTTTTTCTAAGCAACTGAGAGATATGGTTAGGGCATCTTATTAAAGCTGAAGATGTAAGCTTTCCAACGATATACAATTTATTATAGGTTGTCATACAAAAAAAAATTGAAAAAAATATCTGAAATTAAAGCTTTTTTTTTGTTCTGCAGCTGATTGATTAAAAAATTTTTATTCTTTTTTTAATTAAAGCTGAAGATATAAGCTTTCCAACGATATACAATTTATTATAGGTTGTCATACAAAAAAAATTGAAAAAAATAACTGAAATTAAAGCTTTTTTTTTGTTCTCCAGCTGATTGATTAAAAAATTTTTATTCTTTTTTCTAAGCAACTGATAGATATGATTAGGGCATCTAATTAAAGCTGAAGATGTAAGCTTTCCAACGATATACAATTTATTATAGGTTGTCATACAAAAAAAAATTGAAAAAAAATATCTGATATTAAAGCTTTTTTTTTTGTTCTGCAGCTGATTGATTAAAAAATTTGTATTCTTTTTTCTAAGCAACTGATAGATATGATTAGGGCATCTAATTAAAGCTGAAGATGTAAGCTTTCCAACGATATACAATTTATTATAGGTTGTCATACAAAAAAAAATTGAAAAAAATATCTGAAATTAAAGCTTTTTTTTTGTTCTGCAGCTGATTGATTAAAAAATTTGTATTCTTTTTTCTAAGCAACTGATAGATATGACTAGGGCATCTAATTAAAGCTGAAGATGTAAGCTTTCCAACGATATACAATTTTATATAGGTTGTCATACAAAAAAAAAATTGAAAAAAATATCTGAAATTAAAGCTTTTTTTTTTGTTCTGCAGCTGATTGAATAAAAAATTTGTATTCTTTTTTCTAAGCAACTGAGAGATTTGAATAGGGCATCTAATTAAAGCTGAATATGTAAGCTTTCCAACGATATACAATTTATTATAGGTTGTCATACAAAAAAAAATTGAAAAAAATATCTGAAATTGAAGCTTTTTTTTTTTGTTCTCCAGCTGATTGATTAAAAAATTTTTATTCTTTTTTCTAAGCAACTGAGAGATATGATTAGGGCATCTAATTAAAGCTGAAGATGTAAGCTTTCTAACGATATACAATTTATTATAGGTTGTCATACAAAAAAAAATGAAAAAAATATCTGAATTTAAAGCTTTTTTTTTTTTCTGCAGCTGATTGATTAAAAAATTTTATTTTTTTTTTTCTAAGCAACTGAGAGATATGATTAGGGCATATAATTAAAGCTGAAGATGTAAGCTTTCCAACGATATACAATTTATTATAGGTTGTCATACAAAAAGAAATTGAAAAAAATATGTGAAATTAAAGCTTTTTTTTTTTGTTCTCCAGCTGATTGATTAAAAAAATTTTATTCTTTTTTCTAAGCAACTGAGAGATATGATTAGGGCATCTAATTAAAGCTGAAGATGTAAGCTTTCCAACGATATACAATTTATTATAGGTTGTCATACAAAAAACAATTGAAAAAAATATCTGAAATTAAAGCTTTTTTTTTTGTTCTGCAGCTGATTGATTAAAAAAATTTTATTCTTTTTTCTAAGCAACTGAGAGATATGACTAGGGCATCTAATTAAAGCTGAAGATGTAAGCTTTCCAACGATATACAATTTATTATAGGTTGTCATACAAAAAAATTGAAAAAAATATCTGAAATTAAAGCTTTTTTTTTTTCTCCAGCTGATTAATTAAAAAATTTTTATTCTTTTTTCTAAGCAACTGAGAGATATGGTTAGGGCATCTTATTAAAGCTGAAGATGTAAGCTTTCCAACGATATACAATTTATTATAGGTTGTCATACAAAAAAAAAATTGAAAAAAATATCTGAAATTAAAGCTTTTTTTTTTGTTCTCCAGCTGATTGATTAAAAAATTTTTATTCTTTTTTCTAAGCAACTGAGAGATATGATTAGGGCATTTAATTAAAGCTGAAGATGTAAGCTTTCCAACGATATACAATTTATTATAGATTGTCATACAAAAAAAAATTGAAAAATATATCTGAAATTAAAGCTTTTTTTTTTGTTCTCCAGCTGATTGATTAAAAAATTTTTATTCTTTTTTCTAAGCAACTGAGAGATTTGATTAGGGCATCTAATTAAAGCTGAATATGTAAGCTTTCCCACGATATACAATTTATTATAGGTTGTCATACAAAAAAAAATTGAAAAAATATCTGAAATTGAAGCTTTTTTTTTTTTGTTCTGCAGCTGATTGATTAAAAAATTTTTATTCTTTTTTCTAAGCAACTGAGAGATATGACTAGGGCATCTAATTAAAGCTGAAGATGTAAGCTTTCCAACGATATACAATTTATTATAGGTTGTCATACAAAAAAAAATTGAAAAAAATATCTGAAACTAAAGCTTTTTTTTTTGTTCTGCAGCTGATTGATAAAAAAATTTTTATTCTTTTTTCTAAGCAACTGAGAGATATGATTAGGGCATTTAATTAAAGCTGAAGATGTAAGTTTTCCAACGATATACAATATTTATTATAGGTTGTCATACAAAAAAAAATTGAAAAAACGTCTGAAATTAAAGCTTTTTTTTTGTTCTGCAGCTGATTGATTAAAAAATTTTTATTCTTTTTTCTAAGCAACTGAGAGATATGATTAGGGCATCTAATTAAACTGAAGATGTAAGCTTTCCAACGATATACAATTTATTATAGGTTGTCATACAAAAAAAATTGAAAAAAATATCTGAAATTAAAGCTTTTTTTTTTGTTCTCCAGCTGATTGATTAAAAAAATTTTATTCTTTTTTCTAAGCAACTGAGAGATATGATAAGGGCATCTTATTAAAACTGAAGATGTAAGCTTTCCAACGATATACAATTTATTATAGGTTGTCATACAAAAAAAAATTGAAAAAAATATCTGAATTAAAAGCTTTTTTTTTTTGTTCTGCAGTTGATTGATTAAAAAATTTTTATTCTTTTTTCTAAGCAACTGAGAGATATGATAAGGGCATCTTATTATAGCTGAAGATGTAAGCTTTCCAACGATATACAATTTATTATAGGTTGTCATACAAAAAAAAATTGAAAAAAATATCTGAATTTAAAGCTTTTTTTTTGTTCTGCAGCTGATTGATTAAAAAAAATTTATTCTTTTTTCTAAGCAACTGAGAGATATGATTAGGGCATTTAATTAAAGCTGAAGATGTAAGCTTTCCAACGATATACAATTTATTATAGGTTGTCATACAAAAAAAATTGAAAAAAATATCTGAAACTAAAGCTTTTTTTTTTTGTTCTGCAGCTGATTGATAAAAAATTTGTATTCTTTTTTCTAAGCAACTGAGAGATATGATTAGGGCATTTCATTAAAGCTGAAGATGTAAGCTTTCCAACGATATACAATATATTATAGGTTGTCATACAAAAAAAATTGAAAAAAACATCTGAAATTAAAGCTTTTTTTTTGTTCTGCAGCTGATTGATTAAAAATTTTTTATTCTTTTTTCTATGCAACTGAGAGATATGGTTAGGGCATCTAATTAAAGCTGAAGATGTAAGCTTTCCAACGATATACAATTTATTATAGGTTGTCATACAAAAAAAAATTGAAAAAATATCTGAATTTAAAGCTTTTTTTTTGTTCTGCAGTTGATTGATTAAAAAATTTTATTCTTTTTTCTAAGCAACTGAGAGATATGGTTAGGGCATCTATTTAAAGCTGAAGATGTAAGCTTTCCAACGATATACAATTTATTATAGGTTGTCATACAAAAAAAAATTGAAAAAAATATCTGAAATTAAAGCTTTTTTTTGTTCTCCAGCTGATTGATTAAAAAAATTTTATTCTTTTTTCTAAGCAACTGAGAGATATGACTAACGATATACAATTTATTATAGGTTGTCATACAAAAAAAAATTGAAAAAAATATCTGAAATTAAAGCTTTTTTTTTTTGTTCTCCAGCTGATTGATTAAAAAAATTTTATTCTTTTTTCTAAGCAACTGAGAGATATGACTAAGGCATTTAATTAAAGCTGAAGATGTAAGCTTTCCAGCGATATACAATTTATTATAGGTTGTCATACAAAAAAAAATTGAAAAAAATATCTGAAATTAAAGCTTTTTTTTTGTTCTGCAGCTGATTGATTGAAAAATTTGTATTCTTTTTTCTAAGCAACTGAGAGATTTGATTAGGGCATCTAATTAAAGCTGAATATGTAAGCTTTCCAACGATATACAATTTATTATAGGTTGTCATACAAAAAAAAATTGAAAAAAATATCTGAAATTAAAGCTTTTTTTTCTTGTTCTCCAGCTGATTGATTAAAAAATTTTTATTCTTTTTTCTAAGCAACTGAGAGATATGATTAGGGCATTTAATTAAAGCTGAAGATGTAAGCTTTCCAACGATATACAATTTATTATAGGTTGTCATACAAAAAAAAATTGAAAAAAATATCTGAAACTAAAGCTTTTTTTTTTTGTTCTGCAGTTGATTGATAAAAAAATTTTTATTCTTTTTTCTAAGCATCTGAGAGATATGATAAGGGCATTTAATTAAAGCTGAAGATGTAAGCTTTCCAACGATATACAATTTATCATAGGTTGTCATACAAAAAAAAATTGAAAAAAATATCTGAAACTAAAGCTTTTTTTTTTTGTTCTGCAGTTGATTGATAAAAAAATTTTTATTCTTTTTTCTAAGCATCTGAGAGATATGATAAGGGCATCTTATTAAAACTGAAGATGTAAGCTTTCCAACGATATACAATTTATTATAGGTTGTCATACAAAAAAAAATTGAAAAAAATATCTGAATTAAAAGCTTTTTTTTTTTGTTCTGCAGTTGATTGATTAAAAAATTTTTATTCTTTTTTCTAAGCAACTGAGAGATATGATAAGGGCATCTTATTATAGCTGAAGATGTAAGCTTTCCAACGATATACAATTTATTATAGGTTGTCATACAAAAAAAAATTGAAAAAAATATCTGAATTTAAAGCTTTTTTTTTGTTCTGCAGCTGATTGATTAAAAAAAATTTATTCTTTTTTCTAAGCAACTGAGAGATATGATTAGGGCATTTAATTAAAGCTGAAGATGTAAGCTTTCCAACGATATACAATTTATTATAGGTTGTCATACAAAAAAAATTGAAAAAAATATCTGAAACTAAAGCTTTTTTTTTTGTTCTGCAGCTGATTGATAAAAAATTTGTATTCTTTTTTCTAAGCAACTGAGAGATATGATTAGGGCATTTCATTAAAGCTGAAGATGTAAGCTTTCCAACGATATACAATATATTATAGGTTGTCATACAAAAAAAATTGAAAAAAACATCTGAAATTAAAGCTTTTTTTTTGTTCTGCAGCTGATTGATTAAAAATTTTTTATTCTTTTTTCTATGCAACTGAGAGATATGGTTAGGGCATCTAATTAAAGCTGAAGATGTAAGCTTTCCAACGATATACAATTTATTATAGGTTGTCATACAAAAAAAAATTGAAAAAATATCTGAATTTAAAGCTTTTTTTTTGTTCTGCAGTTGATTGATTAAAAAATTTTATTCTTTTTTCTAAGCAACTGAGAGATATGGTTAGGGCATCTATTTAAAGCTGAAGATGTAAGCTTTCCAACGATATACAATTTATTATAGGTTGTCATACAAAAAAAAATTGAAAAAAATATCTGAAATTAAAGCTTTTTTTTGTTCTCCAGCTGATTGATTAAAAAAATTTTATTCTTTTTTCTAAGCAACTGAGAGATATGACTAACGATATACAATTTATTATAGGTTGTCATACAAAAAAAAAATTGAAAAAAATATCTGAAATTAAAGCTTTTTTTTTTTGTTCTCCAGCTGATTGATTAAAAAAATTTTATTCTTTTTTCTAAGCAACTGAGAGATATGACTAAGGCATTTAATTAAAGCTGAAGATGTAAGCTTTCCAGCGATATACAATTTATTATAGGTTGTCATACAAAAAAAAATTGAAAAAAATATCTGAAATTAAAGCTTTTTTTTTGTTCTGCAGCTGATTGATTGAAAAATTTGTATTCTTTTTTCTAAGCAACTGAGAGATTTGATTAGGGCATCTAATTAAAGCTGAATATGTAAGCTTTCCAACGATATACAATTTATTATAGGTTGTCATACAAAAAAAAATTGAAAAAAATATCTGAAATTAAAGCTTTTTTTTCTTGTTCTCCAGCTGATTGATTAAAAAATTTTTATTCTTTTTTCTAAGCAACTGAGAGATATGATTAGGGCATTTAATTAAAGCTGAAGATGTAAGCTTTCCAACGATATACAATTTATTATAGGTTGTCATACAAAAAAAAATTGAAAAAAATATCTGAAACTAAAGCTTTTTTTTTTTGTTCTGCAGTTGATTGATAAAAAAATTTTTATTCTTTTTTCTAAGCATCTGAGAGATATGATAAGGGCATTTAATTAAAGCTGAAGATGTAAGCTTTCCAACGATATACAATTTATCATAGGTTGTCATACAAAAAAAAATTGAAAAAAATATCTGAAACTAAAGCTTTTTTTTTTTGTTCTGCAGTTGATTGATAAAAAAATTTTTATTCTTTTTTCTAAGCATCTGAGAGATATGATAAGGGCATTTAATTAAAGCTGAAGATGTAAGCTTTCTTACGATATACAATTTATTATAGGTTTTCATACAAAAAAAATTGAAAAAAATATCTGAAATAAAAGCTTTTTTTTTTCTCCAGCTGATTGATTAAAAAAATTTTATTCTTTTTTCTAAGCAACTGAGAGATATGATAAGGGCGTTTAATTAAAGCTGAAGATGTAAGCTTTCCAACGATATACAATTTATTATAGGTTGTCATACAAAAAAAAATTGAAAAAAATATCTGAAATTAAAGCTTTTTTTTCTTGTTCTCCAGCTGATTGATTAAAAAATTTTTATTCTTTTTTCTAAGCAACTGAGAGATATGATTAGGGCATTTAATTAAAGCTGAAGATGTAAGCTTTCCAACGATATACAATTTATTATAGGTTGTCATACAAAAAAAAATTGAAAAAAATATCTGAAACTAAAGCTTTTTTTTTTTGTTCTGCAGTTGATTGATAAAAAAATTTTTATTCTTTTTTCTAAGCATCTGAGAGATATGATAAGGGCATTTAATTAAAGCTGAAGATGTAAGCTTTCTTACGATATACAATTTATTATAGGTTTTCATACAAAAAAAATTGAAAAAAATATCTGAAATAAAAGCTTTTTTTTTCTCCAGCTGATTGATTAAAAAAATTTTATTCTTTTTTCTAAGCAACTGAGAGATATGATAAGGGCGTTTAATTAAAGCTGAAAATGTAAGCTTTCCAACGATATACAATTTATTATAGGTTGTCATACAAAAAAAATTGGAAAAAATATTTGAAATTAAAGCTTTTTTTTTTCTCCAGCTGATTGATTAAAAAATTTGTATTCTTTTTTCTAAGCATTTGAGAAAAATGATAAGGGCATCTTATTAAAGCTGAAGATGTAAGCTTTCCAACGATATACAATTTATTATAGGTTGTCATACAAAAAAAATTGAAAAAAATATCTGAATTTAAAGCTTTTTTTTTTTGTTCTGCAGTTGATTGATTAAAAATTTTTTATTCTTTTTTCTAAGCAACTGAGAGATATGGTTATGGTATCTTATTAAAGCTAAAGATGTAAGCTTTCAAACGATATACAATATATTATAGGTTGTCATACAAAAAAAATTGAAAAAAACATCTGAAATTAAAGCTTTTTTTTTGTTCTGCAGCTGATTGATTAAAAATTTTTTATTCTTTTTTCTAAGCAACTGAGAGATATGATTAGGGCATTTAATTAAAGCTGAAGATGTAAGCTTTCCAACGATATACAATTTATTATAGGTTGTCATACAAAAAAAAATTGAAAAAAATATCTGAATTTAAAGCTTTTTTTTGTTCTGCAGTTGATTGATTAAAAAAATTTTATTCTTTTTTCTAAGCAACTGAGAGATATGATAAGGGCATCTTATTAAAACTGAAGATGTAAGCTTTCCAACGATATACAATTTATTATAGGTTGTCATACAAAAAAAATTGAAAAAAATATCTGAAATTAAAGCTTTTTTTTTTGTTCTGCAGTTGATTGATTAAAAAATTTTTATTCTTTTTTCTAAGCAACTGAGAGATATGATAAGGGCAGCTGATTGATTAAAAAATTTTTATTCTTTTTTCTAAGCAACTGAGAGATGTGATTAGGGCATCTAATTAAAGCTGAAGATGTAAGCTTTCCAACGATATACAATTAATTATAGGTTGTCATACAAAAAAAATTGAAAAAAATATCTGAATTTAAAGCTTTTTTTTTGTTTTGCAGTTGATTGATTAAAAATTTTTTATTCTTTTTTCTAAGCAACTGAGAGATATGATTAGGGCATTTAATTAAAGCTGAAGATGTAAGCTTTCCAACGATATACAATTTATTATAGGTTGTCATATAAAAAAAAATTGAAAAAAATATCTGAATTTAAAGCTTTTTTTTTGTTCTGCAGTTGATTGATTAAAAAATTTTTATTCTTTTTTCTAAGCAACTGAGAGATATGGTTAGGGCATCTATTTAAAGCTGAAGATGTAAGCTTTCCAACGATATACAATTTAAAGATGATTTATTGACCAATTTAGAGTTTATAATCGAAAGAAGTGGAAAAGATTAAAATCTTATATTCCTTTGGCTTTTTTGGTCGCAGTGGTTGTAGTAATGAAACAATTAAGTAACCATTAGCTTTTCCCGACGTTTCGACAGGGGTTGCTGTCTTCTTCAGGGGAACTTTATTTTATCAAAATAAAAACAAATATTTTATTAACAACTGTGCAACAAATTTAAACAATATTGTAAACTTACGTTACATAAAAATATAACAAAAATTGTAATCTACATTAAAAAGCAAAGATTAAAAAATAAAAATGAGCAAAATACACTTCAAAGAGAAGTTTAGTCTTTAATTATTACAAACAAAAAAAAAACAAATATTTTTGACATTTACTATGAGACAAGAGAACAATATACGGATGATATGTTTTGTGTGTCGAGCTTTCGGTTCATGTTGTTTTTGTTATTAATGATGTGCAGTGTTTCCAGTGTATATCGTTTAGACGTATGTCGTTCAGTCTGGAGAACTTTAACATCTTCGAAGTCCGGAGTGTGGCCATACTCAATTGCATGGCTGGCTAATGCAGTTTTTCCAGGGTTGTTGGATTTGATGTCCGACTTGTGGTTAGACATGCGTTGGCGGAGAAATTGTTTTGTTGTGCCAATGTAGCACAAATTGCATGGTTCATTCGGTTTTCCTTTGCAGTTAATCTTGTAGATCACATCTGTAGCTTTATCTTTCTCTGGTTTGTTTTTGAGTTTTGTGAAGAGATGGCTGAGCGTCATGTTGGGCTTATAAGCCATGAGAATATTTTTGGTTTTGTTGACGATAGATTTTTTGAAATTTTCCGTTAAGCCAGGTACAAAAATAACGCTGTTATAGTAGCCAGTTGGACGATCATCTTTTTTGGTTTGGGGAATTTTATTTTTATGTTTGAAGAGAAGACTGCGTATTAAGGTAGAAGGAAAACCATTGTCTCTCAACATTTTAATTATTTTTTCTTCGTTTGTTCTGTGGAAACAAGTGTCACTTATCGTGAAAATCTTACTTATTAAGTTGGAAGCTGTATTTAGAATTATGTGTTTCGGATGGTTGGAACGAAAATTGATTAATCTTCCTGATGCCGTGTCTTTTTGGTGCCAATTGAACATAAGAGAATCGTTTTGCCGTCGAATTTTTACATCAAGAAACGCTATTTCAAAATTTTTCTCCATTTCGATGGTGAATTGTATTTTAGGATGAAAACCGTTGAGGGATCTAAGAACTTCTTCAATTTTATCTTTATTTATTACAGCAAATATGTCGTCTACATACTTTGCAACAAATCTTGGTTTTTCAATCATTTTTTCAAAGCACTCATCAAGTAAATAATCGAGTACTAAATCGGCGATGGTAGGTGACAGTGGATTACCCATGGGCATTCCGAAAATTTGTTTGTATATATCGTCTTTATATTGTAAATAATTGTTATCCTTGAGACAAAAATCAAGAATTTCAAGGAACTTGTTTTGGCTAAGTTTTGTGTTTTCTTTTATTGTTTCCCATCTTTTTTTAACAATGGTTATAGCTAATTGTGTAGGAATGTTGGTGAAAAGTGAAACAACATCGTATGAAACTAAAACATCATTATTTTGAAATTTCACAAGTTTCGCTTTTTCAATAAATTCAAAAGAATTTTTTACAGAGTAGCTTGATGTTGTTGTCGCGCACTGTAAAATTCTTCCTACATATTTAGAAAGTTCATAGCATGGCACTTTCATAGACGATGTAATGGGGCGTAAAGGGAGATTAGGCTTGTGTATTTTCGGCAAGCCGTAGATGGATGGAAGTTGTGCTGTGTACGTTATCATTTTATTTTTTTCCCGATCGTCTATGAAATTGTTGTTGTTTAGCCACTTTACTAATTCATTGTTTTTGGTTTGTAGAGTTGATATTGGATTTGTTCTAACTCGTCTATAGGTGTTGCGGTCGGATAATAGATCACACATTTTGATATTATATTGATCTCGTTCCATCGCCACTGTGACGTTGCCCTTGTCCGCCGGTATAATTATGATGTTCTTATGCTGCTTAAGAAATTGAGTTGCTTGTTTGTGTACATTAAGCACATATTTGGCAAATTGATCATTACGTTGATGGCGATGGAAGGAGTGCAACATATTACCATACTGTGCTCTGATCATTTCTTGTTCCCTCTCGTCTTGGACATTACGAATAATTTCTTCGCCATCGGCTATTAGTTGAAAGAGTGGAAAGTTGTTTTTATCAATCGGCAGTGCAAATTTTTTTCCTAATGATAACAACCATTTGATCTCAAGAGGAAATATAATATTTGTTCTATTGTCAAACCATTTTTCGTGCATTTCAATATTAAATGTTTTCCACAGTGATGATTTGAGTTGGTCTATTTTATGATTGTTGTGTTTTTCTTTTTTGTTGTAGGTGTCTTTAAAAACTTGTTTTTGTTTGGAAGTGAACTGTTTGTATTCATTAGGAGTAAGATCGTTTTGTAATCGAAGAGCAAGAAGGCGAATTACATTATTTGTGCGTTTTATTTTGTGATAAATCTCTGATATTTCGATGTTGAGAACTTTTTGGTGGAATTTAAGTTCAATCTTAGTATAAATATCAAGAGATTCTTTGTTAGAAAGAAGATGTTTAGTGTTAATTGTGGAATTTTTTAAATGATTAGGGATAAATCCCGATTGACGACAAATTAAAAGGAATTTTAAATTTTGTTTTTGTGTAGCTAAATTTCTTTGTGCATTACTATATTGTTTTAGGTTGTCACACACCTGTATACCATACTTGTATTTTATATGTAGATTGGTAGATTGGTCAATAAATCATCTTTAATATCATCATCGGACGGCTAGCCGAGCAGAATCCACCATCATGAAGAACTATTATCTACATATAAAATACAAGTATGGTATACAGGTGTGTGACAACCTAAAACAATATAGTAATGCACAAAGAAATTTAGCTACACAAAAACAAAATTTAAAATTCCTTTTAATTTGTCGTCAATCGGGATTTATCCCTAATCATTTAAAAAATTCCACAATTAACACTAAACATCTTCTTTCTAACAAAGAATCTCTTGATATTTATACTAAGATTGAACTTAAATTCCACCAAAAAGTTCTCAACATCGAAATATCAGAGATTTATCACAAAATAAAACGCACAAATAATGTAATTCGCCTTCTTGCTCTTCGATTACAAAACGATCTTACTCCTAATGAATACAAACAGTTCACTTCCAAACAAAAACAAGTTTTTAAAGACACCTACAACAAAAAAGAAAAACACAACAATCATAAAATAGACCAACTCAAATCATCACTGTGGAAAACATTTAATATTGAAATGCACGAAAAATGGTTTGACAATAGAACAAATATTATATTTCCTCTTGAGATCAAATGGTTGTTATCATTAGGAAAAAAATTTGCACTGCCGATTGATAAAAACAACTTTCCACTCTTTCAACTAATAGCCGATGGCGAAGAAATTATTCGTAATGTCCAAGACGAGAGGGAACAAGAAATGATCAGAGCACAGTATGGTAATATGTTGCACTCCTTCCATCGCCATCAACGTAATGATCAATTTGCCAAATATGTGCTTAATGTACACAAACAAGCAACTCAATTTCTTAAGCAGCATAAGAACATCATAATTATACCGGCGGACAAGGGCAACGTCACAGTGGCGATGGAACGAGATCAATATAATATCAAAATGTGTGATCTATTATCCGACCGCAACACCTATAGACGAGTTAGAACAAATCCAATATCAACTCTACAAACCAAAAACAATGAATTAGTAAAGTGGCTAAACAACAACAATTTCATAGACGATCGGGAAAAAAATAAAATGATAACGTACACAGCACAACTTCCATCCATCTACGGCTTGCCGAAAATACACAAGCCTAATCTCCCTTTACGCCCCATTACATCGTCTATGAAAGTGCCATGCTATGAACTTTCTAAATATGTAGGAAGAATTTTACAGTGCGCGACAACAACATCAAGCTACTCTGTAAAAAATTCTTTTGAATTTATTGAAAAAGCGAAACTTGTGAAATTTCAAAATAATGATGTTTTAGTTTCATACGATGTTGTTTCACTTTTCACCAACATTCCTACACAATTAGCTATAACCATTGTTAAAAAAAGATGGGAAACAATAAAAGAAAACACAAAACTTAGCCAAAACAAGTTCCTTGAAATTCTTGATTTTTGTCTCAAGGATAACAATTATTTACAATATAAAGACGATATATACAAACAAATTTTCGGAATGCCCATGGGTAATCCACTGTCACCTACCATCGCCGATTTAGTACTCGATTATTTACTTGATGAGTGCTTTGAAAAAATGATTGAAAAACCAAGATTTGTTGCAAAGTATGTAGACGACATATTTGCTGTAATAAATAAAGATAAAATTGAAGAAGTTCTTAGATCCCTCAACGGTTTTCATCCTAAAATACAATTCACCATCGAAATGGAGAAAAATTTTGAAATAGCGTTTCTTGATGTAAAAATTCGACGGCAAAACGATTCTCTTATGTTCAATTGGCACCAAAAAGACACGGCATCAGGAAGATTAATCAATTTTCGTTCCAACCATCCGAAACACATAATTCTAAATACAGCTTCCAACTTAATAAGTAAGATTTTCACGATAAGTGACACTTGTTTCCACAGAACAAACGAAGAAAAAATAATTAAAATGTTGAGAGACAATGGTTTTCCTTCTACCTTAATACGCAGTCTTCTCTTCAAACATAAAAATAAAATTCCCCAAACCAAAAAAGATGATCGTCCAACTGGCTACTATAACAGCGTTATTTTTGTACCTGGCTTAACGGAAAATTTCAAAAAATCTATCGTCAACAAAACCAAAAATATTCTCATGGCTTATAAGCCCAACATGACGCTCAGCCATCTCTTCACAAAACTCAAAAACAAACCAGAGAAAGATAAAGCTACAGATGTGATCTACAAGATTAACTGCAAAGGAAAACCGAATGAACCATGCAATTTGTGCTACATTGGCACAACAAAACAATTTCTCCGCCAACGCATGTCTAACCACAAGTCGGACATCAAATCCAACAACCCTGGAAAAACTGCATTAGCCAGCCATGCAATTGAGTATGGCCACACTCCGGACTTCGAAGATGTTAAAGTTCTCCAGACTGAACGACATACGTCTAAACGATATACACTGGAAACACTGCACATCATTAATAACAAAAACAACATGAACCGAAAGCTCGACACACAAAACATATCATCCGTATATTGTTCTCTTGTCTCATAGTAAATGTCAAAAATATTTGTTTTTTTTTTGTTTGTAATAATTAAAGACTAAACTTCTCTTTGAAGTGTATTTTGCTCATTTTTATTTTTTAATCTTTGCTTTTTAATGTAGATTACAATTTTTGTTATATTTTTATGTAACGTAAGTTTACAATATTGTTTAAATTTGTTGCACAGTTGTTAATAAAATATTTGTTTTTATTTTGATAAAATAAAGTTCCCCTGAAGAAGACAGCAACCCCTGTCGAAACGTCGGGAAAAGCTAATGGTTACTTAATTGTTTCATTACTACAACCACTGCGACCAAAAAAGCCAAAGGAATATAAGATTTTAATCTTTTCCACTTCTTTCGATGATATACAATTTATTATAGGTTGTCATACAAAAAAAAATTGAAAAAAATATCTGAAATTAAAGCTTTTTTTTTGTTCTCCAGCTGATTGATTAAAAAAATTTTATTCTTTTTTCTAAGCAACTGAGAGATATGACTAACGATATACAATTTATTATAGGTTGTCATACAAAAAAAAAATTGAAAAAAATATCTGAAATTAAAGCTTTTTTTTTTTGTTCTCCAGCTGATTGATTAAAAAAATTTTATTCTTTTTTCTAAGCAACTGAGAGATATGACTAAGGCATTTAATTAAAGCTGAAGATGTAAGCTTTCCAGCGATATACAATTTATTATAGGTTGTCATACAAAAAAAAATTGAAAAAAATATCTGAAATTAAAGCTTTTTTTTTGTTCTGCAGCTGATTGATTGAAAAATTTGTATTCTTTTTTCTAAGCAACTGAGAGATTTGATTAGGGCATCTAACTAAAGCTGAATATGTAAGCTTTCCAACGATATACAATTTATTATAGGTTGTCATACAAAAAAAAATTGAAAAAAATATCTGAAATTAAAGCTTTTTTTTTTGTTCTCCAGCTGATTGATTAAAAAATTTTTATTCTTTTTTCTAAGCAACTGAGAGATATGATTAGGGCATTTAATTAAAGCTGAAGATGTAAGCTTTCCAACGATATACAATTTATCATAGGTTGTCATACAAAAAAAAATTGAAAAAAATATCTGAAACTAAAGCTTTTTTTTTTTGTTCTGCAGTTGATTGATAAAAAAATTTTTATTCTTTTTTCTAAGCATCTGAGAGATATGATAAGGGCATTTAATTAAAGCTGAAGATGTAAGCTTTCCAACGATATACAATTTATTATAGGTTTTCATACAAAAAAAATTGAAAAAAATATCTGAAATAAAAGCTTTTTTTTTTCTCCAGCTGATTGATTAAAAAAATTTTATTCTTTTTTCTAAGCAACTGAGAGATATGATAAGGGCGTTTAATTAAAGCTGAAAATGTAAGCTTTCCAACGATATACAATTTATTATAGGTTGTCATACAAAAAAAATTGGAAAAAATATTTGAAATTAAAGCTTTTTTTTTTCTCCAGCTGATTGATTAAAAAATTTGTATTCTTTTTTCTAAGCAACTGAGAAAAATGATAAGGGCATCTTATTAAAGCTGAAGATGTAAGCTTTCCAACGATATACAATTTATTATAGGTTGTCATACAAAAAAAAATTGAAAAAAATATCTGAATTTAAAGCTTTTTTTTTTTGTTCTGCAGTTGATTGATTAAAAATTTTTTATTCTTTTTTCTAAGCAACTGAGAGAAATGGTTATGGTATCTAATTAAAGCTAAAGATGTAAGCTTTCCAACGATATACAATTTATTATAGGTTGTCATACAAAAAAAAATTGAAAAAAATATCTGAATTTAAAGCTTTTTTTTTGGTTCTGCAGTTGATTGATTAAAAAATTTTTATTCTTTTTTCTAAGCAACTGAGAGATATGGTTAGGGCATCTATTTAAAGCTGAAGATGTAAGCTTTCAAACGATATACAATTTATGATAGGTTGTCATACAAAAAAAATTGAAAAAAACATCTGAAATTAAAGCTTTTTTTTTGTTCTGCAGCTGATTGATTAAAAATTTTTTATTCTTTTTTCTAAGCAACTGAGAGATATGATTAGGGCATTTAATTAAAGCTGAAGATGTAAGCTTTCCAACGATATACAATTTATTATAGGTTGTCATACAAAAAAAAATTGAAAAAAATATCTGAATTTAAAGCTTTTTTTTTGTTCTGCAGTTGATTGATTAAAAAATTTTTATTCTTTTTTCTAAGCAACTGAGAGATATGATAAGGGCATCTTATTAAAACTGAAGATGTAAGCTTTCCAACGATATACAATTTATTATAGGTTGTCATACAAAAAAAAATTGAAAAAAATATCTGAATTAAAAGCTTTTTTTTTTTGTTCTGCAGTTGATTGATTAAAAAATTTTTATTCTTTTTTCTAAGCAACTGAGAGATATGATAAGGGCAGCTGATTGATTAAAAAATTTTTATTCTTTTTTCCAAGCAACTGAGAGATATGATTAGGGCATCTAATTAAAGCTGAAGATGTAAGCTTTCCAACGATATACAATTAATTATAGGTTGTCATACAAAAAAAATTGAAAAAAATATCTGAATTTAAAGCTTTTTTTTTGTTTTGCAGTTGATTGATTAAAAAATTTTTATTCTTTTTTCTAAGCAACTGAGAGATATGATAAGGGCAGCTGATTGATTAAAAAATTTTTATTCTTTTTTCCAAGCAACTGAGAGATATGATTAGGGCATCTAATTAAAGCTGAAGATGTAAGCTTTCCAACGATATACAATTTATTATAGGTTGTCATACAAAAAAAAATTGAAAAAAATATCTGAATTAAAAGCTTTTTTTTTTTGTTCTGCAGTTGATTGATTAAAAAATTTTTATTCTTTTTTCTAAGCAACTGAGAGATATGACTAACGATATACAATTTATTATAGGTTGTCATACAAAAAAAAATTGAAAAAAATATCTGAAATTAAAGCTTTTTTTTTTGTTCTCCAGCTGAATTTTTATTCTTTTTTCTAAGCAACTGAGAGATATGACTAAGGCATTTAATTAAAGCTGAAGATGTTAGCTTTCCAACGATATACAATTTATTATAGGTTGTCATACAAAAAAAAATTGAAAAAAATATCTGAAACTAAAGCTTTTTTTTTTGTTCTTCAGTTGATTGATAAAAAAATTTTTATTCTTTTTTCTAAGCATCTGAGAGATATGATAAGGGCATTTAATTAAAGCTGAAGATGTAAGCTTTCTTACGATATACAATTTATTATAGGTTTTCATACAAAAAAAATTGAAAAAAATATCTGAAATAAAAGCTTTTTTTTTTCTCCAGCTGATTGATTAAAAAAATTGTATTCTTTTTTCTAAGCAACTGAGAGATATGATAAGGGCGTTTAATTAAAGCTGAAAATGTAAGCTTTCCAACGATATACAATTTATTATAGGTTGTCATACAAAAAAAATTGGAAAAAATATTTGAAATTAAAGCTTTTTTTTTCTCCAGCTGATTGATTAAAAAAATTTTATTCTTTTTTCTAAGCAACTGAGAGATATGATTAGAGCATCTAATTAAAGCTGAAGATGTAAGCTTTCCAACTATATACAATTTATTATAGGTTGTCATACAAAAAAAAATTGAAAAAAATATCTGAAATTAAAGCTTTTTTTTTTGTTCTCCAGCTGATTGATTAAAAAATTTGTATTCTTTTTTCTAAGCAACTGAGAGATATGATAAGGGCATTTAATTAAAGCTGAAGATGAAAGCTTTCCAACGATATACAATTTATTATAGGTTGTCATACAAAAAAAAATTGAAAAAAATATCTGAAATTAAAGCTTTTTTTTTGTTCTCCAGCTGATTGATTAAAAAATTTTTATTCTTTTTTCTAAGCAACTGAGAGATATGATTAGGGCATTTAATTAAAGCTGAAGATGAAAGCTTTCCAACGATATACAATTTATTATAGGTTGTCATACAAAAAAAAATTGAAAAAAATATCTGAAATTAAAGCTTTTTTTTTGTTCTGCAGCTGATTGATTAAAAAAATTTTATTCTTTTTTCTAAGCAACTGAGAGATATGATAAGGGCATCTTATTAAAGCTGAAGATGTAAGCTTTCCAACGATATACAATTTATTATAGGTTGTCATACAAAAAAAAATTGAAAAAAATATCTGAATTTAAAGCTTTTTTTTTTGTTCTGCAGTTGATTGATTAAAAAATTTTAATTCTTTTTTCTAAGCAACTGAGAGATATGGTTAGGACATCTAATTAAAGCTGAAGATGTAAGCTTTCCAACGATATACAATTTATTATAGGTTGTCATACAAAAAAAAATTGAAAAAAATATCTGAAATTAAAGCTTTTTTTTTGTTCTCCAGCTGATTGATTAAAAAAATTGTATTCTTTTTTCTAAGCAACTGAGAGATATGACTAACGATATACAATTTATTATAGGTTGTCATACAAAAAAAATTGAAAAAAATTTCTGAAATTAAAGCTTTTTTTTTTGTTCTCCAGCTGAATTTTTATTCTTTTTTCAAAGCAACTGAGAGATATGACTAAGGCATTTAATTAAAGCTGAAGATGTTAGCTTTCCAACGATATACAATTTATTATAGGTTGTCATACAAAAAAAAATTGAAAAAAATATCTGAAATTAAAGCTTTTTTTTTGTTCTCCAGCTGATTGATTAAAAAATTTTTATTCTTTTTTCTAAGCAACTGAGAGATTTGATTAGGGCATCTTATTAAAGCTGAATATGTAAGCTTTCCAACGATATACAATTTATTATAGGTTGTCATACAAGAAAAAATTGAAAAAAATATCTGAATTTAAAGCTTTTTTTTTTGTTCTGCAGCTGATTGATTAAAAAATTTTTATTCTTTTTTCTAAGCAACTGAGAGATATGATTAGGTCATCTAATTAAAGCTGAAGATGTAAGCTTTCCAACGATATACAATTTATTATAGGTTGTCATACAAAAAAAAATTGAAAAAAATATCTGAAATTAAAGCTTTTTTTTTGTTCTTCAGTTGATTGATAAAAAAATTTTTATTCTTTTTTCTAAGCATCTGAGAGATATGATAAGGGCATTTAATTAAAGCTGGAGATGTAAGCTTTTTTACGATATACAATTTATTATAGGTTTTCATACAAAAAAAATTGGAAAAAATATTTGAAATTAAAGCTTTTTTTTTTCTCCAGCTGATTGATTAAAAAAATTGTATTCTTTTTTCTAAGCAACTGAGAGATATGATAAGGGCGTTTAATTAAAGCTGAAAATGTAAGCTTTCCAACGATATACAATTTATTATAGGTTGTCATACAAAAAAAATTGGAAAAAATATTTGAAATTAAAGCTTTTTTTTTCTCCAGCTGATTGATTAAAAAATTTTTATTCTTTTTTCTAAGCAACTGAGAAATATGATAAGGGCATCTTATTAAAGCTGAAGATGTAAGCTTTCCAACGATATACAATTTATTATAGGTTGTCATACAAAAAAAAATTGAAAAAAATATCTGAATTTAAAGCTTTTTTTTTTTGTTCTGCAGTTGATTGATTAAAAAATTTTAATTCTTTTTTCTAAGCAACTGAGAGATATGGTTAGGGCATCTAATTAAAGCTGAAGATGTTAGCTTTCCAACGATATACAATTTATTATAGGTTGTCATACAAAAAAAAAATTGAAAAAAATATCTGAATTTAAAGCTTTTTTTTTTGTTCTGCAGTTGATTGATTAAAAAATTTTTATTCTTTTTTCTAAGCAACTGAGAGATATGGTTAGGGCATCTATTTAAAGCTGAAGATGTAAGCTTTCCAACGATATACAATTTATGATAGGTTGTCATACAAAAAAAAATTGAAAAAAATATCTGAAATTAAAGCTTTTTTTTTGTTCTCCAGCTGATTGATTAAAAAAATTTTATTCTTTTTTCTTAACAACTGAGAGATATGACTAGGGCATTTAATTAAAGCTGAAGATGTAAGCTTTCCGACGATATACAATTTATTATAGGTTGTCATACAAAAAATAATTGAAAAAAATATCTGAAATTAAAGCTTTTTTTTTTTTGTTCTGCAGCTGATTGATTAAAAATTTTTATTCTTTTTTCTAAGCAACTGAGAGATATGATTAGGGCATTTAATTAAAGCTGAAGATGAAAGCTTTCCAACGATATACAATTTATTATAGGTTGTCATACAAAAAAAAAATTGAAAAAAATATCTGAAATTAAAGCTTTTTTTTTTGTTCTGCAGCCGATTGATTAAAAAATTTTTATTCTTTTTTCTAAGCAACTGAGAGATATGATTAGGGCATCTAATTAAAGCTGAAGATGTAAGCTTTCCAACGATATACAATTTATTATAGGTTGTCATACAAAAAATAATTGAAAAAAATATCTGAAATTAAAGCTTTTTTTTTTTTGTTCTGCAGCTGATTGATTAAAAATTTTTATTCTTTTTTCTAAGCAACTGAGAGATATGATTAGGGCATTTAATTAAAGCTGAAGATGAAAGCTTTCCAACGATATACAATTTATTATAGGTTGTCATACAAAAAAAAAATTGAAAAAAATATCTGAAATTAAAGCTTTTTTTTTTGTTCTGCAGCTGATTGATTAAAAATTTTTATTCTTTTTTCTAAGCAACTGAGAGATATGATTAGGGAATTTAATTAAAGCTGAAGATGAAAGCTTTCCAACGATATACAATTTATTATAGGTTGTCATCCAAAAAAAGTTGAAAAAAATATCTGAAATTAAAGCTTTTTTTTTTGTTCTCCAGCTGATTGATTAAAAAATTTTTATTCTTTTTTCCAAGCAACTGAGAGATATGATTAGGGCATCTAATTAAACTGAAGATGTAAGCTTTCCAACGATATACAATTTATTATAGGTTGTCATACAAAAAAAATTTGAAAAAAATATCTGAAATTAAAGCTTTTTTTTTTGTTCTCCAGCTGATTGATTAAAAAATTTTTATTCTTTTTTCTAAGCAACTGAGAGATATGATAAGGGCATTTAATTAAAGCTGAAGATGAAAGCTTTCCAACGATATACAATTTATTATAGGTTGTCATACAAAAAAAAATTGAAAAAAATATCTGAAATTAAAGCTTTTTTTTTGTTCTGCAGCTGATTGATTAAAAAATTTTTATTCTTTTTTCTAAGCAACTTAGAGATATGATTAGGGCATTTAATTAAAGCTGAAGATGAAAGCTTTCCAACGATATACAATTTATTATAGGTTGTCATACAAAAAAAAATTGAAAAAAATATCTGAAATTAAAGCTTTTTTTTTTCTCCAGCTGATTGATTAAAAAATTTTTATTCTTTTTTCTAAGCAACTGAGAGATATGATAAGGGCATCTTATTAAAGCTGAAGATGTAAGCTTTCCAACGATATACAATTTATTATAGGTTGTCATACAAAAAAAATTGAAAAAAATATCTGAATTTAAAGCTTTTTTTTTTGTTCTGCAGTTGATTGATTAAAAATTTTTTTTTCTTTTTTCTAAGCAACTGAGAGATATGGTTAGGGCATCTAATTAAAGCTAAAGATGTAAGCTTTCCAACGATATACAATTTATTATAGGTTGTCATACAAAAAAAAATTGAAAAAAATATCTGAATTTAAAGCTTTTTTTTTTGTTCTGCAGTTGATTGATTAAAAATTTTTTATTCTTTTTTCTAAGCAACTGAGAGATATGGTTAGGGCATCTAATTAAAGCTGAAGATGTAAGCTTTCCAACGATATACAATTTATGATAGGTTGTCATACAAAAAAAAATTGAAAAAAATATCTGAAATTAAAGCTTTTTTTTTGTTCTGCAGCTGATTGATTAAAAAATTTTTATTCTTTTTTCTAAGCAACTTAGAGATATGATTAGGGCATTTAATTAAAGCTGAAGATGAAAGCTTTCCAACGATATACAATTTATTATAGGTTGTCATACAAAAAAAAATTGAAAAAAATATCTGAAATTAAAGCTTTTTTTTTTCTCCAGCTGATTGATTAAAAAATTTTTATTCTTTTTTCTAAGCAAATGAGAGATATGATAAGGGCATCTTATTAAAGCTGAAGATGTAAGCTTTCCAACGATATACAATTTATTATAGGTTGTCATACAAAAAAAAATTGAAAAAAATATCTGAATTTAAAGCTTTTTTTTTTGTTCTGCAGTTGATTGATTAAAAATTTTTTATTCTTTTTTCTAAGCAACTGAGAGATATGGTTAGGGCATCTAATTAAAGCTAAAGATGTAAGCTTTCCAACGATATACAATTTATTATAGGTTGTCATACAAAAAAAAATTGAAAAAAATATCTGAATTTAAAGCTTTTTTTTTTGTTCTGCAGTTGATTGATTAAAAATTTTTTATTCTTTTTTCTAAGCAACTGAGAGATATGGTTAGGGCATCTAATTAAAGCTGAAGATGTAAGCTTTCCAACGATATACAATTTATGATAGGTTGTCATACAAAAAAAAATTGAAAAAAATATCTGAAACTAAAGCTTTTTTTTTGTTCTCCAGCTGATTGATTAAAAAAATTTTATTCTTTTTTCTAAGCAACTGAGAGATATGATAAGGGCATTTAATTAAAGCTGAAGATGAAAGCTTTCCAACGATATACAATTTATTATAGGTTGTCATACAAAAAAAAATTGAAAAAAATATCTGAAATTAAAGCTTTTTTTTTTGTTCTGCAGCCGATTGATTAAAAAATTTTTATTCTTTTTTCTAAGCAACTGAGAGATATGATTAGGGCATCTAATTAAAGCTGAAAATGTAAGCTTTCCAACGATATACAATTTATTATAGGTTGTCATACAAAAAAAAATTGAAAAAAATATCTGAAATTAAAGCTTTTTTTTTTTGTTCTGCAGCTGATTGATTAAAAAATTTTTATTCTTTTTTCTAAGCAACTGAGAGATATGATTTGGGCATTTAATTAAAGCTGAAGATGAAAGCTTTCAAACGATATACAATTTATTATAGGTTGTCATCCAAAAAAAGTTGAAAAAAATATCTGAAATTAAAGCTTTTTTTTTTGTTCTCCAGCTGATTGATTAAAAAATTTTTATTCTTTTTTCCAAGCCTGAGAGATATGATAAGGGCATTTAATTAAAGCTGAAGATGTAAGCTTTCCAACGATATACAATTTATTATAGGTTGTCATACAAAAAAAAATTGAAAAAAATATCTGAAATTAAAGCTTTTTTTTTTTGTTCTCCAGCTGATTGATTAAAAAATTTTTATTCTTTTTTCTAAGCAACTGAGAGATATGATAAGGGCATTTAATTAAAGCTGAAGATGAAAGCTTTCCAACGATATACAATTTATTATAGGTTGTCATACAAAAAAAATTGAAAAAAATATCTGAAATTAAAGCTTTTTTTTTGTTCTGCAGCTGATTGATTAAAAAATTTTTATTCTTTTTTCTAAGCAACTTAGAGATATGATTAGGGCATTTAATTAAAGCTGAAGATGAAAGCTTTCCAACGATATACAATTTATTATAGGTTGTCATACAAAAAAAAATTGAAAAAAATATCTGAAATTAAAGCTTTTTTTTTTGTTCTGCAGCTGATTGATTAAAAAATTTTTATTCTTTTTTCTAAGCAACTGAGAGATATGATATTAGGGCATCTAATTAAAGCTGAAGGTGTAAGCTTTCCAACGATATACAATTTATTATAGGTTGTCATACAAAAAAAAAATTGAAAAAAATATCTGAAATTAAAGCTTTTTTTTTTGTTCTCCAGCTGATTGATTAAAAAATTTTTATTCTTTTTTCTAAGCAACTGAGAGATATGATTAGGGCAGCTGATTGATTAAAAAATTTTTATTCTTTTTTCTAAGCAACTGAGAGATATGATTAGGGCATTTAATTAAAGCTGAAGATGTAAGCTTTCCAACGATATACAATTTATTATAGGTTGTCATACAAAAAAAAATTGAAAAAAATATCTGAAATTAAAGCTTTTTTTTTTGTTCTCCAGCTGATTGATTAAAAAATTTTTATTCTTTTTTCTAAGCAACTGAGAGATATGATAAGAGCATTTAATTAAAGCTGAAGATGAAAGCTTTCCAACGATATACAATTTATTATAGGTTGTCATACAAAAAAAAAATTGAAAAAAATATCTGAAATTAAAGCTTTTTTTTTTGTTCTGCAGCCGATTGATTAAAAAATTTCTATTCTTTTTTCTAAGCAACTGAGAGATATGACTATGGCATCTAATTAAAGCTGAAAATGTAAGCTTTCCAACGATATACAATTTATTATAGGTTGTCATACAAAAAAAAATTGAAAAAAATATCTGATATTTGTTCTCCAGCTGATTGATTAAAAAAATTTTATTCTTTTTTCTAAGCAACTGAGAGATATGACTAGGGCATTTAATTAAAGCTGAAGATGTAAGCTTTCCAACGATATACAATTTATTATAGGTTGTCATACAAAAAAAAATTGAAAAAAATATCTGAAATTAAAGCTTTTTTTTTTGTTCTCCAGCTGATTGATTAAAAAATTTTTATTCTTTTTTCTAAGCAACTGAGAGATATGATTAGGGCATTTAATTAAAGCTGAAGATGAAAGCTTTCCAACGATATACAATTTATTATAGGTTGTCATACAAAAAAAAAATTGAAAAAAATATCTGAAATTAAAGCTTTTTTTTTTGTTCTGCAGCCGATTGATTAAAAAATTTTTATTCTTTTTTCTAAGCAACTGAGAGATATGATTAGGGCATCTAATTAAAGCTGAAAATGTAAGCTTTCCAACGATATACAATTTATTATAGGTTGTCATACAAAAAAAAATGAAAAAAATATCTGAAATTAAAGCTTTTTTTTTTGTTCTGCAGCTGATTGATTAAAAATTTTATTCTTTTTTCTAAGCAACTGAGAGATATGATTAGGGCATCTAACTAAAGCTGAAGATGAAAGCTTTCCAACGATATACAATTTATTATAGGTTGTCATCCAAAAAAAGTTGAAAAAAATATCTGAAATTAAAGCTTTTTTTTTGTTCTCCAGCTGATTGATTAAAAAATTTTTATTCTTTTTTCCAAGCAACTGAGAGATATGATAAGGGCATCTAATTAAAGCTGAAGATGTAAGCTTTCCAACGATATACAATTTATTATAGGTTGTCATACAAAAAAAAATTGAAAAAAATATCTGAAATTAAAGCTTTTTTTTTTTTGTTCTCCAGCTGATTGATTAAAAAATTTTTATTCTTTTTTCTAAGCAACTGAGAGATATGATAAGGGAATTTAATTAAAGCTGAAGATGAAAGCTTTCCAACGATATACAATTTATTATAGGTTGTCATACAAAAAAAAAATTGAAAAAAATATCTGAAATTAAAGCTTTTTTTTTGTTCTGCAGCTGATTGATTAAAAAATTTTTATTCTTTTTTCTAAGCAACTTAGAGATATGATTAGGGCATTTAATTAAAGCTGAAGATGAAAGCTTTCCAACGATATACAATTTATTATAGGTTGTCTTTTTTCTAAGCAACTGAGAGATATGATTAGGGCAGCTGATTGATTAAAAAATTTTTATTCTTTTTTCTAAGCAACTGAGAGATATGATTAGGGCATTTAATTAAAGCTGAAGATGAAAGCTTTCCAACGATATACAATTTATTATAGGTTGTCATACAAAAAAAAAATTGAAAAAAATATCTGAAATGAAAGCTTTTTTTTTTGTTCTCCAGCTGATTGATTAAAAAAATTTTATTCTTTTTTCTAAGCAACTGAGAGATATGATTAGGGCATTTAATTAAAGCTGAAGATGAAAGCTTTCCAACGATATACAATTTATTATAGGTTGTCATACAAAAAAAAAATTGAAAAAAATATCTGAAATTAAAGCTTTTTTTTTGTTCTCCAGCTGATTGATTAAAAAATTTGTATTCTTTTTTCTAAGCAACTCAGAGATATGATTAGGGCATCTTATTAAAGCTGAAGATGAAAGCTTTCCAACGATATACAATTTATTATAGGTTGTCATACAAAAAAAAATTGAAAAAAATATCTGAAATTAAAGCTTTTTTTTTTGTTCTGCAGCTGATTGATTAAAAATTTTGTATTCTTTTTTCTAAGCAACTGAGAGATATGATTAGGGCATTTAATTAAAGCTGAAGATGAAAGCTTTCCAACGATATACAATTTATTATAGGTTGTCATACAAAAAAAAATTGAAAAAAATATCTGAAATTAAAGCTTTTTTTTTTGTTCTGGAGCTGATTGATTAAAAAATTTTTATTCTTTTTTCTAAGCAACTGAGAGATATGATTTGGGCATTTAATTAAAGCTGAAGATGAAAGCTTTCCAACGATATACAATTTATTATAGGTTGTCATACAAAAAAAAATTGAAAAAAATATCTGAAATTAAAGCTTTTTTTTTTGTTCTGCAGCTGATTGATTAAAAATTTTGTATTCTTTTTTCTAAGCAACTGAGAGATATGATTAGGGCATTTAATTAAAGCTGAAGATGAAAGCTTTCCAACGATATACAATTTATTATAGGTTGTCATACAAAAAAAAATTGAAAAAAATATCTGAAATTAAAGCTTTTTTTTTTGTTCTGCAGCTGATTGATTAAAAATTTTGTATTCTTTTTTCTAAGCAACTGAGAGATATAATTAGGGCATTTAATTAAAGCTGAAGATGAAAGCTTTCCAACGATATACAATTTATTATAGGTTGTCATACAAAAAAAAATTGAAAAAAATATCTGAAATTAAAGCTTTTTTTTGTTCTCCAGCTGATTGATTAAAAAAATTTTATTCTTTTTTCTAAGCAACTGAGAGATATGATTTGGGCATTTAATTAAAGCTGAAGATGTAAGCTTTCCAACGATATACAATTTATTATAGGTTGTCATACAAAAAAAAATTGAAAAAAATATCTGAAATTAAAGCTTTTTTTTTTGTTCTCCAGCTGATTGATTAAAAAATTTTTATTCTTTTTTCTAAGCAACTGAGAGATATGATTAGGGCATCTAATTAAAGCTGAAGATGTAAGCTTTCCAACGATATACAATTTATTATAGGTTGTCATACAAAAAAAAATTGAAAAAAATATCTGAAATTAAAGCTTTTTTTTTTGTTCTGCAGCTGATTGATTAAAAAATTTTTATTCTTTTTTCTAAGCAACTGAGAGATATGATTAGGGCATTTAATTAAAGCTGAAGATGAAAGCTTTCCAACGATATACAATTTATTATAAGTTGTCATACAAAAAAAAATTGAAAAAAATATCTGAAATTAAAGCTTTTTTTTTTGTTCTCCAGCTGATTGATTAAAAAATGTTTATTCTTTTTTCTAAGCAACTGAGAGATATGATAAGGGCATCTAATTAAAGCTGAAGATGAAAGCTTTCCAACGATATACAATTTATTATAGGTTGTCATACAAAAAAAAATTGAAAAAAATATCTGAAATTAAAGCTTTTTTTTTTTTTGTTCTCCAGCTGATTGATTAAAAAAATTTTATTCTTTTTTCTAAGCAACTGAGAGATATGATTAGGGCATTTAATTAAAGCTGAAGATGTAAGCTTTCCAACGATATACAATTTATTATAGGTTGTCATACAAAAAAAAATTGAAAAAAATATCTGAAATTAAAGCTTTTTTTTTGTTCTCCAGCTGATTGATTAAAAAAATTTTATTCTTTTTTCTAAGCAACTGAGAGATATGATTTGGGCATTTAATTAAAGCTGAAGATGTAAGCTTTCCAACGATATACAATTTATTATAGGTTGTCATACAAAAAAAATTGAAAAAAATATCTGAAATTAAAGCTTTTTTTTTTTTGTTCTCCAGCTGATTGATTAAAAAATTTGTATTCTTTTTTCTAAGCAACTGGGAGATATGATTAGGGCATTTAATTAAAGCTGAAGATGAAAGCTTTCCAACGATATACAATTTATTATAGGTTGTCATACAAAAAAAAATTGAAAAAAATATCTGAAATTAAAGCTTTTTTTTTTTGTTCTCCAGCTGATTGATTAAAAAAATTTTATTCTTTTTTCTAAGCAACTGAGAGATATGATTAGGGCATTTAATTAAAGCTGAAGATGAAAGCTTTCCAACGATATACAATTTATTATAGGTTGTCATACAAAAAAAAAATTGAAAAAAATATCTGAAATTAAAGCTTTTTTTTTGTTCTCCAGCTGATTGATTAAAAAATTTGTATGCTTTCTAAGCAACTCAGAGATATGATTAGGGCATCTTATTAAAGCTGAAGATGAAAGCTTTCCAACGATATACAATTTATTATAGGTTGTCATACAAAAAAAATTGAAAAAAATATCTGAAATTAAAGCTTTTTTTTTTGTTCTCCAGCTGATTGATTAAAAAATTTTTATTCTTTTTTCTAAGCAACTGAGAGATATGATTAGGGCATCTAATTAAAGCTGAAAATGTAAGCTTTCCAACGATATACAATTTATTATAGGTTGTCATACAAAAAAAAATTGAAAAAAATATCTGAAATTAAAGCTTTTTTTTTTGTTCTGGAGCTGATTGATTAAAAAATTTTTATTCTTTTTTCTAAGCAACTGAGAGATATGATTTGGGCATTTAATTAAAGCTGAAGATGAAAGCTTTCCAACGATATACAATTTATTATAGGTTGTCATACAAAAAAAAATTGAAAAAAATATCTGAAATTAAAGCTTTTTTTTTTGTTCTGCAGCTGATTGATTAAAAATTTTGTATTCTTTTTTCTAAGCAACTGAGAGATATGATTAGGGCATTTAATTAAAGCTGAAGATGAAAGCTTTCCAACGATATACAATTTATTATAGGTTGTCATACAAAAAAAAATTGAAAAAAATATCTGAAATTAAAGCTTTTTTTTTTGTTCTCCAGCTGATTGATTAAAAATTTTGTATTCTTTTTTCTAAGCAACTGAGAGATATAATTAGGGCATTTAATTAAAGCTGAAGATGAAAGCTTTCCAACGATATACAATTTATTATAGGTTGTCATACAAAAAAAAATTGAAAAAAATATCTGAAATTAAAGCTTTTTTTTGTTCTCCAGCTGATTGATTAAAAAAATTTTATTCTTTTTTCTAAGCAACTGAGAGATATGATTTGGGCATTTAATCAAAGCTGAAGATGTAAGCTTTCCAACGATATACAATTTATTATAGGTTGTCATACAAAAAAAAATTGAAAAAAATATCTGAAATTAAAGCTTTTTTTTTTGTTCTCCAGCTGATTGATTAAAAAATTTTTATTCTTTTTTCTAAGCAACTGAGAGATATGATTAGGGCATCTAATTAAAGCTGAAGATGTAAGCTTTCCAACGATATACAATTTATTATAGGTTGTCATACAAAAAAAAATTGAAAAAAATATCTGAAATTAAAGCTTTTTTTTTTGTTCTGCAGCTGATTGATTAAAAAATTTTTATTCTTTTTTCTAAGCAACTGAGAGATATGATTAGGGCATTTAATTAAAGCTGAAGATGAAAGCTTTCCAACGATATACAATTTATTGTAAGTTGTCATACAAAAAAAAATTGAAAAAAATATCTGAAATTAAAGCTTTTTTTTTTGTTCTCCAGCTGATTGATTAAAAAATTTTTATTCTTTTTTCTAAGACACTGAGAGATATGATAAGGGCATCTAATTAAAGCTGAAGATGAAAGCTTTCCAACGATATACAATTTATTATAGGTTGTCATACAAAAAAAAATTGAAAAAAATATCTGAAATTAAAGCTTTTTTTTTTTTGTTCTCCAGCTGATTGATTAAAAAAATTTTATTCTTTTTTCTAAGCAACTGAGAGATATGATTAGGGCATTTAATTAAAGCTGAAGATGTAAGCTTTCCAACGATATACAATTTATTATAGGTTGTCATACAAAAAAAAATTGAAAAAAATATCTGAAATTAAATCTTTTTTTTTGTTCTCCAGCTGATTGATTAAAAAAATTTTATTCTTTTTTCTAAGCAACTGAGAGATATGATTTGGGCATTTAATTAAAGCTGAAGATGTAAGCTTTCCAACGATATACAATTTATTATAGGTTGTCATACAAAAAAAATTGAAAAAAATATCTGAAATTAAAGCTTTTTTTTTTTTGTTCTCCAGCTGATTGATTAAAAAATTTGTATTCTTTTTTCTAAGCAACTGGGAGATATGATTAGGGCATTTAATTAAAGCTGAAGATGAAAGCTTTCCAACGATATACAATTTATTATAGGCTGTCATACAAAAAAAAATTGAAAAAAATATCTGAAATTAAAGCTTTTTTTTTTTGTTCTCCAGCTGATTGATTAAAAAAATTTTATTCTTTTTTCTAAGCAACTGAGAGATATGATTAGGGCATTTAATTAAAGCTGAAGATGAAAGCTTTCCAACGATATACAATTTATTATAGGTTGTCATACAAAAAAAAATTGAAAAAAATATCTGAAATTAAAGCTTTTTTTTTTTTGTTCTCCAGCTGATTGATTAAAAAAAATTTTATTCTTTTTTCTAAGCAACTGAGAGATATGATTAGGGCATCTAATTAAAGCTGAAGATGAAAGCTTTCCAACGATATACAATTTATGTTAGGTTGTCATACAAAAAAAAATTGAAAAAAATATCTGAAATTAAAGCTTTTTTTTTTGTTCTGCAGCTGATTGATTAAAAAATTTTTATTCTTTTTTCTAAGCAACTGAGGGATATGATTAGGGCACCTAATTAAAGCTGAAGATGTAAGCTTTCCAACGATATACAATTTATTATAGGTTGTCATACAAAAAAAAATTGAAAAAAACATCTGAAATTAAAGCTTTTTTTTTGTTCTGCAGCTGATTGATTAAAAAATTTTTATTCTTTTTTCTAAGCAACTGAGAGATATGATTAGGGCATCTAATTAAAGCTGAAGATGTTAGCTTTCCAACGATATACAATTTATTATAGGTTGTCATACAAAAAAAAATTGAAAAAAATATCTGAAATTAAAGCTTTTTTTTTTGTTCTCCAGCTGATTGATTAAAAAATTTTTATTCTTTTTTCTAAGCAACTGAGAGATATGATTAGGGCATTTTATTAAAGCTGAAAATGTAAGCTTTCCAACGATATACAATTTATTATAGGTTGTCATACAAAAAAAAAATTGAAAAAAATATCTGAAATTAAAGCTTTTTTTTTGTTCTGCAGCTGATTGATTAAAAATTTTTTATTCTTTTTTCTAAGCAACTGAGAGATATGATTAGGGCATTTAATTAAAGCTGAAGATGAAAGCTTTCCAACGATGTACAATTTATTATAGGTTGTCATACAAAAAAAAAAATTGAAAAAAATATCTGAAATTAAAGCTTTTTTTTTTTGTTCTGCAGCTGATTGATTAAAATTTTTTTATTCTTTTTTCTAAGCAACTGAGAGATATGATTAGGGCATTTAATTAAAGCTGAAGATGAAAGCTTTCCAACGATATACAATTTATTATAGGTTGTCATACAAAAAAAAAATTGAAAAAAATATCTGAAATTAAAGCTTTTTTTTTGTTCTGCAGCTGATTGATTAAAATTTTTTTATTCTTTTTTCTATGCAACTGAGAGATATGATTAGGGCATCTTATTAAAGCTGAAGATGTAAGCTTTCCATCGATATACAATTTATTATAGGTTGTCATACAAAAAAAAATTGAAAAAAATATCTGAAATTAAAGCTTTTTTTTTTGTTCTGCAGCTGATTGGTTAAAAAATTTGTATTCTTTTTTCAAAGCAACTGAGAGATATGATTAGGGCATTTAATTAAAGCTGAAGATGTTAGCTTTCCAACGATATACAATTAATTATAGGTTGTCATACAAAAAAAAATTGAAAAAAATATCTGAAATTAAAGCTTTTTTTTTTGTTCTCCAGCTGATTGATTAAAAAAATTTTATTCTTTTTACTGAAAGATATGATTAGGGCATTTAATTAAAGCTGAAGATGAAAGCTTTCCAACGATATACAATTTTTTAAAGGTTGTCATACAAAAAAAAATTGAAAAAAATATCTGAAATTAAAGCTTTTTTTTTTGTTCTGCAGCTGATTGATTAAAAAATTTTTATTCTTTTTTCTAAGCAACTGAGAGATATGATTAGGGCATTTAATTAAAGCTGAAGATGAAAGCTTTCCAACGATATACAATTTATTATAGGTTGTCATCCAAAAAAAGTTGAAAAAAATATCTGAAATTAAAGCTTTTTTTTTTGTTCTCCAGCTGATTGATTAAAAAATTTTTATTCTTTTTTCCAAGCAACCGAGAGATATAATTAGGGCATTTAATTAAAGCTGAAGATGAAAGCTTTCCAACGATATACAATTTATTATAGGTTGTCATACAAAAAAAAAATTGAAAAAAATATCTGAAATTAAAGCTTTTTTTTTTGTTCTCCAGCTGATTTATTAAAAAAATTTTATTCTTTTTTCTAAGCAACTGAGAGATATGATTAGGGCAGTTAATTAAAGCTGAAGATGAAAGCTTTTCAACGATATACAATTTATTATAGGTTGTCATACAAAAAAAAATTGAAAAAAATATCTGAAATTAAAGCTTTTTTTTTTGTTCTCAAGCTGATTGATTAAAAAATTTTTATTCTTTTTTCTAAGCAACTGAGAGATATGATTAGGGCATTTAATTAAAGCTGAAGATGAAAGCTTTCCAACGATATACAATTTATTATAGGTTGTCATACAAAAAAAAATTGAAAAAAATATCTGAAATTAAAGCTTTTTTTTTTGTTCTGCAGCTGATTGATTAAAAAATTTTTATTCTTTTTTCTAAGCAACTGAGAGATATGATTAGGGCATTTTATTAAAGCTGAAGATGTTAGCTTTCCAACGATATACAATTAATTATAGGTTGTCATACAAAAAAAAATTGAAAAAAATATCTGAAATTAAAGCTTTTTTTTTTGTTCTCCAGCTGATTGATTAAAAATTTTTATTCTTTTTTCTAAGCAACTGAGAGATATGATTAGGGCATTTAATTAAAGCTGAAGATGAAAGCTTTCTAACGATATACAATTTATTATAGGTTGTCATCCAAAAAAAGTTGAAAAAATATCTGAAATTAAAGCTTTTTTTTTTGTTCTCCAGCTGATTGATTAAAAAATTTTTATTCTTTTTTCCAAGCAACCGAGAGATATAATTAGGGCATTTAATTAAAGCTGAAGATGTAAGCTTTCCAACGATATACAATTTATTATAGGTTGTCATACAAAAAAAAATTGAAAAAAATATCTGAAATTAAAGCTTTTTTTTTTGTTCTCCAGCTGATTGATTAAAAAATTTTTATTCTTTTTTCTAAGCAACTGAGAGATATGATTAGGGCATTTAATTAAAGCTGAAGATGAAAGCTTTCCAACGATATACAATTTATTATAGGTTGTCATACAAAAAAAAATTGAAAAAAATATCTGAAATTAAAGCTTTTTTTTTTGTTCTCCAGCTGATTGATTAAAAAATTTTTATTCTTTTTTCTAAGCAACTGAGAGATATGATTAGGGCATTTAATTAAAGCTGAAGATGAAAGCTTTCCAACGATATACAATTTATTATAGGTTGTCATACAAAAAAAAATTGAAAAAAATATCTGAAATTAAAGCTTTTTTTTTTGTTCTGCAGCTGATTGATTAAAAAATTTTTATTCTTTTTTCTAAGCAACTGAGAGATATGATTAGGGCATTTTATTAAAGCTGAAGATGTTAACTTTCCAACGATATACAATTTATTATAGGTTGTCATACAAAAAAAAATTGAAAAAAATATCTGAAATTAAAGCTTTTTTTTTGTTCTCCAGCTGATTGATTAAAAAATTTGTATTCTTTTTTCTAAGCAACTGAGAGATATGATTAGGGCATTTAATTAAAGCTGAAGATGTAAGCTTTCCAACGATATACAATTTATTATAGGTTGTCATACAAAAAAAAATTGAAAAAAATATCTGAAATTAAAGCTTTTTTTTTGGTCTCCAGCTGATTGATTAAAAATTTTTTATTCTTTTTTCTAAGCAACTGAGAGATATGATTAGGGCATTTAATTAAAGCTGAAGATGTAAGCTTTCCAACGATATACAATTTATTATAGGTTGTCATACAAAAAAAAATTGAAAAAAATATCTGAAATTAAAGCTTTTTTTTTTTGTTCTCCAGCTGATTGATTAAAAAATTTTTATTCTTTTTTCTAAGCAACTGAGAGATATGATTAGGGCATTTAATTAAAGCTGAAGATGAAAGCTTTCCAACGATATACAATTTATTAAAGGTTGTCATACAAAAAAAAAATTGAAAATAATATCTGAAATTAAAGCTTTTTTTTTGTTCTGCAGCCGATTGATTAAAAAATTTTATTCTTTTTTCTAAGCAACTGAGAGATATGATTAGGGCATTTAATTAAAGCTGAAGATGAAAGCTTTCCAACGATATACAATTTATTATAGGTTGTCATACAAAAAAAAATTGAAAAAAATATCTGAAATTAAAGCTTTTTTGTTTTGTTCTCCAGCTGATTGATTAAAAAATTTTTATTCTTTTTTCTAAGCAACTGAGAGATATGATAAGGGCATTTAATTAAAGCTGAAGATGTAAGCTTTCCAACGATATACAATTTATTATAGGTTGCCATACAAAAAAAAATTGAAAAAAATATCTGAAATTAAAGCTTTTTTTTTTGTTCTCCAGCTGATTGTTTAAAAAATTTTAATTCTTTTTTCTAAGCAACTGAGAGATATGATTAGGGCATTTAATTAAAGCTGAAGATGTAAGCTTTCCAACGATATACAATTTATTATAGGTTGCCATACAAAAAAAAATTGAAAAAAATATCTGAAATTAAAGCTTTTTTTTTTGTTCTCCAGCTGATTGATTAAAAAATTTTAATTCTTTTTTCTAAGCAACTGAGAGATATGATTAGGGCATCTAATTAAAGCTGATGATGTTAGCTTTCCAACGATATACAATATATTTTAGGTTGTCATACAAAAAAAATTGAAAAAAATATCTGAAATTAAAGCTTTTTTTTTGTTCTGCAGCTGATTGATTAAAAAAATTTTATTCTTTTTCCTAAGCAACTGAGAGATATGATTAAGGCATCTAATTAAAGCTGAAGATGTAAGCTTTCCAACGATATACAATTTATTATAGGTTGTCATACAAAAAAAAATTGAAAAAAAATATCTGAAATTAAAGCTTTTTTTTTGTTCTGCAGCTGATTGATTAAAAAATTTTTATTCTTTTTTCTAAGCAACTGAGAGATATGATAAGGGCATTTAATTAAAGCTGAAGATGAAAGCTTTCCAACGATATACAATTTATTATAGGTTGTCATACAAAAAAAAAATTGAAAAAAATATCTGAAATTAAAGCTTTTTTTTTTGTTCTCCAGCTGATTGATTAAAAATTTTTAATCTTTTTTTTTAAGCACCTGAGAGATATGATTAGGGCATTTAATTAAAGCTGAAGATGAAAGCTTTCCAACGATATACAATTTATTATAGGTTGTCATACAAAAAAAAATTGAAAAAAATATCTGAAATTAAAGCTTTTTTTTTGTTCTCCAGCTGATTGATTAAAAAATTTTTATTCTTTTTTCTAAGCAACTGAGAGATATGATTAATGCATTTAATTAAAGCTGAAGATGAAAGCTTTCCAACGATATACAATTTATTATAGGTTGTCATACAAAAAAAAATTGAAAAAAATATCTGAAATTAAAGCTTTTTTTTTGTTCTGCAGCTGATTGATTAAAAAATGTTTATTCTTTTTTCTAAGCAACTGAGAGATATGATTAGGGCATTTAATTAAAGCTGAAGATGTAAGCTTTCCAACGATATACAATTTATTATAGGTTGTCATACAAAAAAAAATTGAAAAAAATATCTGAAATTAAAGCTTTTTTTTTTGTTCTGCAGCTGATTGATTAAAAAATTTTTATTCTTTTTTCTAAGCAACTGAGAGATATGATTAGGGCATTTTATTAAAGCTGAAGATGTTAGCTTTCCAACGATATACAATTAATTATAGGTTGTCATACAAAAAAAAATTGAAAAAAATATCTGAAATTAAAGCTTTTTTTTTTGTTCTCCAGCTGATTGATTAAAAATTTTTATTCTTTTTTCTAAGCAACTGAGAGATATGATTAGGGCATTTAATTAAAGCTGAAGATGAAAGCTTTCTAACGATATACAATTTATTATAGGTTGTCATCCAAAAAAAGTTGAAAAAATATCTGAAATTAAAGCTTTTTTTTTTGTTCTCCAGCTGATTGATTAAAAAATTTTTATTCTTTTTTCCAAGCAACCGAGAGATATGATTAGGGCATTTAATTAAAGCTGAAGATGTAAGCTTTCCAACGATATACAATTTATTATAGGTTGTCATACAAAAAAAAATTGAAAAAAATATCTGAAATTAAAGCTTTTTTTTTGTTCTCCAGCTGATTGATTAAAAAATTTTTATTCTTTTTTCTAAGCAACTGAGAGATATGATTAGGGCATTTAATTAAAGCTGAAGATGAAAGCTTTCCAACGATATACAATTTATTATAGGTTGTCATACAAAAAAAAATTGAAAAAAATATCTGAAATTAAAGCTTTTTTTTTTGTTCTCCAGCTGATTGATTAAAAAATTTTTATTCTTTTTTCTAAGCAACTGAGAGATATGATTAGGGCATTTAATTAAAGCTGAAGATGAAAGCTTTCCAACGATATACAATTTATTATAGGTTGTCATACAAAAAAAAATTGAAAAAAATATCTGAAATTAAAGCTTTTTTTTTTGTTCTGCAGCTGATTGATTAAAAAATTTTTATTCTTTTTTCTAAGCAACTGAGAGATATGATTAGGGCATTTTATTAAAGCTGAAGATGTTAACTTTCCAACGATATACAATTTATTATAGGTTGTCATACAAAAAAAAATTGAAAAAAATATCTGAAATTAAAGCTTTTTTTTGTTCTCCAGCTGATTGATTAAAAAATTTGTATTCTTTTTTCTAAGCAACTGAGAGATATGATTAGGGCATTTAATTAAAGCTGAAGATGTAAGCTTTCCAACGATATACAATTTATTATAGGTTGTCATACAAAAAAAAATTGAAAAAAATATCTGAAATTAAAGCTTTTTTTTTGTTCTCCAGCTGATTGATTAAAAATTTTTTATTTTTTTTTTCTAAGCAACTGAGAGATATGATTAGGGCATTTAATTAAAGCTGAAGATGAAAGCTTTCCAACGATATACAATTTATTATAGGTTGTCATACAAAAAAAAATTGAAAAAAATATCTGAAATTAAAGCTTTTTTTTTTGTTCTCCAGCTGATTGATTAAAAAATTTTTATTCTTTTTTCTAAGCAACTGAGAGATATGATAAGGGCATTTAATTAAAGCTGAAGATGTAAGCTTTCCAACGATATACAATTTATTATAGGTTGCCATACAAAAAAAAATTGAAAAAAATATCTGAAATTAAAGCTTTTTTTTTTGTTCTCCAGCTGATTGTTTAAAAAATTTTAATTCTTTTTTCTAAGCAACTGAGAGATATGATTAGGGCATTTAATTAAAGCTGAAGATGTAAGCTTTCCAACGATATACAATTTATTATAGGTTGCCATACAAAAAAAAATTGAAAAAAATATCTGAAATTAAAGCTTTTTTTTTTTGTTCTCCAGCTGATTGATTAAAAAATTTTAATTCTTTTTTCTAAGCAACTGAGAGATATGATTAGGGCATCTAATTAAAGCTGATGATGTTAGCTTTCCAACGATATACAATATATTATAGGTTGTCATACAAAAAAAAATTGAAAAAAATATCTGAAATTAAAGCTTTTTTTTTTTCTGCAGCTGATTGATTAAAAAAATTTTATTCTTTTTTCTAAGCAACTGAGAGATATGATTAGGGCATTTAATTAAAGCTGAAGATGAAAGCTTTCCAACGATATACAATTTATTATAGGTTGTCATACAAAAAAAAATTGAAAAAAATATCTGAAATTAAAGCTTTTTTTTTTGTTCTCCAGCTGATTGATTAAAAAATTTGTATTCTTTTTTCTAAGCAACTGAGAGATATGATAAGGGCATTTAATTAAAGCTGAAGATGAAAGCTTTCCAACGATATACAATTTATTATAGATTGTCATACAAAAAAAAATTGAAAAAAATATCTGAAATTAAAGCTTTTTTTTTGTTCTCCAGCTGATTGATTAAAAAATTTTTATTCTTTTTTCTAAGCAACTGAGAGATATGATTAGGGCATTTAATTAAAGCTGAAGATGAAAGCTTTCCAACGATATACAATTTATTATAGGTTGTCATACAAAAAAAAATTGAAAAAAATATCTGAAATTAAAGCTTTTTTTTTGTTCTGCAGCTGATTGATTAAAAAAATTTTATTCTTTTTTCTAAGCAACTGAGAGATATGATTAGGGCATCTAATTAAAGCTGAAGATGTAAGCTTTCCAACGATATACAATTTATTATAGGTTGTCATACAAAAAAAAAATTGAAAACAATATCTGAAATTAAAGCTTTTTTTTTTGTTCTCAAGCTGATTGATTAAAAAATGTTTATTCTTTTTTCTAAGCAACTGAGAGATATGATTAGGGCATTTAATTAAAGCTGAAGATGTAAGCTTTCCAACGATATACAATTTATTATAGGTTGTCATACAAAAAAAAATTGAAAACAATATCTGAAATTAAAGCTTTTTTTTTTGTTCTGAAGCTGATTGATTAAAAAATGTTTATTCTTTTTTCTAAGCAACTGAGAGATATGATTAGGGCATTTAATTAAAGCTGAAGATGTAAGCTTTCCAACGATATACAATTTATTATAGGTTGTCATACAAAAAAAAATTGAAAACAATATCTGAAATTAAAGCTTTTTTTTTTGTTCTGAAGCTGATTGATTAAAAAATGTTTATTCTTTTTTCTAAGCAACTGAGAGATATGATTAGGGCATTTAATTAAAGCTGAAGATGTAAGCTTTCCAACGATATACAATTTATTATAGGTTGTCATACAAAAAAAAATGAAAAAAATATCTGAAATTAAAGCTTTTTTTTTTGTTCTGCAGCTGATTGATTAAAAAATTTTTATTCTTTTTTCTAAGCAACTGAGAGATATGATTAGGGCATTTAATTAAAGCTGAAGATGTAAGCTTTCCAACGATATCCAATTTATTATAGGTTATCATACAAAAAAAAATTGAAAACAATATCTGAAATTAAAGCTTTTTTTTTTGTTCTGAAGCTGATTGATTAAAAAATGTTTATTCTTTTTTCTAAGCAACTGAGAGATATGATTAGGGCATTTAATTAAAGCTGAAGATGTAAGCTTTCCAACGATATACAATTTATTATAGGTTGTCATACAAAAAAAAAATGAAAAAAATATCTGAAATTAAAGCTTTTTTTTTTGTTCTGCAGCTGATTGATTAAAAAATTTTTATTCTTTTTTCTAAGCAACTGAGAGATATGATTAGGGCATTTAATTAAAGCTGAAGATGAAAGCTTTCCAACGATATACAATTTATTATAGGTTGTCATACAAAAAAAAATGAAAAAAATATCTGAAATTAAAGCTTTTTTTTTTGTTCTCCAGCTGATTGATTAAAAAATTTTTATTCTTTTTTCTAAGCAACTGAGAGATATGATTAGGGCATTTAATTAAAGCTGAAGATGAAAGCTTTCCAACGATATACAATTTATTATAGGTTGTCATACAAAAAAAAATTGAAAAAAATATCTGAAATTAAAGCTTTTTTTTTGTTCTCCAGCTGATTGATTAAAAAATTTTTATTCTTTTTTCTAAGCAACTGAGAGATATGATAAGGGCATCTAATTAAAGCTGAAGATGTAAGCTTTCCAACGATATTCAATTTATTATAGGTTGTCATACAAAAAAAAATTGAAAAAAATATCTGAAATTAAAGCTTTTTTTTTTGTTCTCCAGCTGATTGATTAAAAAATTTTTATTCTTTTTTCTAAGCAACTGAGAGATATGATTAGGGCATTTAATTAAAGCTGAAGATGTAAGCTTTCCAACGATATACAATTTATTATAGGTTGTCATACAAAAAAAAAATGAAAAAAATATCTGAAATTAAAGCTTTTTTTTTTTGTTCTGCAGCTGATTGATTAAAAAATTTTTATTCTTTTTTCTAAGCAACTGAGAGATATGATTAGGGCATTTAATTAAAGCTGAAGATGAAAGCTTTCCAACGATATACAATTTATTATAGGTTGTCATACAAAAAAAAATTGAAAAAAATATCTGAAATTAAAGCTTTTTTTTTTGTTCTCCAGCTGATTGATTAAATTTTTATTCTTTTTTCTAAGCAACTGAGAGATATGATTAGGGCATTTAATTAAAGCTGAAGATGAAAGCTTTCCAACGATATACAATTTATTATAGGTTGTCATACAAAAAGAAATTGAAAAAAATATCTGAAATTAAAGCTTTTTTTTTTGTTCTGCAGCTGATTGATTAAAAAATTTTTATTCTTTTTTCTAAGCAATTCAGAGACATGATTAGGGCATTTAATTAAAGCTGAAGATGTAAGCTTTCCAACGATATACAATTTATTATAGGTTGTCATACAAAAAAAAATTGAAAAAAATATCTGAAATTAAAGCTTTTTTTTTGTTCTGCAGCTGATTGATTAAAAAATTTGTATTCTTTTTTCTAAGCAACTGAGAGATATGATTAGGGCATCTAATTAAAGCTGAAGATGTAAGCTTTCCAACGATATACAATTTATTATAGGTTGTCATACAAAAAAGAAATTGAAAAAAATATCTGAAATTAAAGCTTTTTTTTTTGTTCTCCAGCTGATTGATTAAAAAATTTTTATTCTTTTTTCTAAGCAACTGAGAGATATGATTAGGGCATTTAATTAAAGCTGAAGATGAAAGCTTTCAAACGATATACAATTTATTATAGGTTGTCATACAAAATTGAAAAAAATATCTGAAATTAAAGCTTTTTTTTTGTTCTGCAGCTGATTGATTAAAAAATTTTTATTCTTTTTTCTAAGCAACTGAGAGATTTGATTAGGGCATCCAATTAAAGCTGAATATGTAAGCTTTCCAACGATATACAATTTATTATAGGTTGTCATACAAAAAAAAAAATTGAAAACAATATCTGAAATTAAAGCTTTTTTTTTTGTTCTGAAGCTGATTGATTAAAAAATGTTTATTCTTTTTTCTAAGCAACTGAGAGATATGATTAGGGCATTTAATTAAAGCTGAAGATGTAAGCTTTCCAACGATATACAATTTATTATAGGTTGTCATACAAAAAAAAATTGAAAACAATATCTGAAATTAAAGCTTTTTTTTTTGTTCTGAAGCTGATTGATTAAAAAATGTTTATTCTTTTTTCTAAGCAACTGAGAGATATGATTAGGGCATTTAATTAAAGCTGAAGATGTAAGCTTTCCAACGATATACAATTTATTATAGGTTGTCATACAAAAAAAAAATGAAAAAAATATCTGAAATTAAAGCTTTTTTTTTTGTTCTGCAGCTGATTGATTAAAAAATTTTTATTCTTTTTTCTAAGCAACTGAGAGATATGATTAGGGCATTTAATTAAAGCTGAAGATGAAAGCTTTCCAACGATATACAATTTATTATAGGTTGTCATACAAAAAAAAATGAAAAAAATATCTGAAATTAAAGCTTTTTTTTTTGTTCTCCAGCTGATTGATTAAAAAATTTTTATTCTTTTTTCTAAGCAACTGAGAGATATGATTAGGGCATTTAATTAAAGCTGAAGATGAAAGCTTTCCAACGATATACAATTTATTATAGGTTGTCATACAAAAAAAAATTGAAAAAAATATCTGAAATTAAAGCTTTTTTTTTGTTCTCCAGCTGATTGATTAAAAAATTTTTATTCTTTTTTCTAAGCAACTGAGAGATATGATAAGGGCATCTAATTAAAGCTGAAGATGTAAGCTTTCCAACGATATTCAATTTATTATAGGTTGTCATACAAAAAAAAATTGAAAAAAATATCTGAAATTAAAGCTTTTTTTTTTGTTCTCCAGCTGATTGATTAAAAAATTTTTATTCTTTTTTCTAAGCAACTGAGAGATATGATTAGGGCATTTAATTAAAGCTGAAGATGTAAGCTTTCCAACGATATACAATTTATTATAGGTTGTCATACAAAAAAAAAATGAAAAAAATATCTGAAATTAAAGCTTTTTTTTTTTGTTCTGCAGCTGATTGATTAAAAAATTTTTATTCTTTTTTCTAAGCAACTGAGAGATATGATTAGGGCATTTAATTAAAGCTGAAGATGAAAGCTTTCCAACGATATACAATTTATTATAGGTTGTCATACAAAAAAAAATTGAAAAAAATATCTGAAATTAAAGCTTTTTTTTTTGTTCTCCAGCTGATTGATTAAATTTTTATTCTTTTTTCTAAGCAACTGAGAGATATGATTAGGGCATTTAATTAAAGCTGAAGATGAAAGCTTTCCAACGATATACAATTTATTATAGGTTGTCATACAAAAAGAAATTGAAAAAAATATCTGAAATTAAAGCTTTTTTTTTTGTTCTGCAGCTGATTGATTAAAAAATTTTTATTCTTTTTTCTAAGCAACTGAGAGATATGATTAGGGCATCTAATTAAAGCTGAAGATGTAAGCTTTCCAACGATATACAATTTATTATAGGTTGTCATACAAAAAAAAATTGAAAAAAATATCTGAAATTAAAGCTTTTTTTTTGTTCTGCAGCTGATTGATTAAAAAATTTTTATTCTTTTTTCTAAGCAACTGAGAGATATGATTAGGGCATCTAATTAAAGCTGAAGATGTAAGCTTTCCAACGATATACAATTTATTATAGGTTGTCATACAAAAAAGAAATTGAAAAAAATATCTGAAATTAAAGCTTTTTTTTTTGTTCTCCAGCTGATTGATTAAAAAATTTTTATTCTTTTTTCTAAGCAACTGAGAGATATGATTAGGGCATTTAATTAAAGCTGAAGATGAAAGCTTTCAAACGATATACAATTTATTATAGGTTGTCATACAAAATTGAAAAAAATATCTGAAATTAAAGCTTTTTTTTTGTTCTGCAGCTGATTGATTAAAAAATTTTTATTCTTTTTTCTAAGCAACTGAGAGATTTGATTAGGGCATCTAATTAAAGCTGAATATGTAAGCTTTCCAACGATATACAATTTATTATAGGTTGTCATACAAAAAAAAATTGAAAAAAATATCTGAAATTAAAGCTTTTTTTTTTGCTCTCCAGCTGATTGATTAAAAAATTTTTATTCTTTTTTCTAAGCAACTGAGAGATATGATTAGGGCATTTAATTAAAGCTGAAGATGAAACCTTTCCAACGATATACAATTTATTATAGGTTGTCATACAAAAAAAAATTGAAAAAAATATCAGAAATTAAAGCTTTTTTTTTGTTCTCCAGCTGATTGATTAAAAAATTTTTATTCTTTTTTCTAAGCAACTGAGAGATATGATTAGGGCATTTAATTAAAGCTGAAGATGTAAGCTTTCCAACGATATACAATTTATTATAGGTTGTCATACAAAAAAAAATTGAAAACAATATCTGAAATTAATGCTTTTTTTTTTGTTCTGAAGCTGATTGATTAAAAAATGTTTATTCTTTTTTCTAAGCAACTGAGAGATATGATTAGGGCATTTAATTAAAGCTGAAGATGTAAGCTTTCCAAAGATATACAATTTATTATAGGTTGTCATACAAAAAAAAATGAAAAAAATATCTGAAATTAAAGCTTTTTTTTTTGTTCTGCAGCTGATTGATTAAAAAATTTTTATTCTTTTTTCTAAGCAACTGAGAGATATGATTAGGGCATTTAATAAAAGCTGAAGATGTAAGCTTTCCAACGATATACAATTTATTATAGGTTGTCATACAAAAAAAAATTGAAAACAATATCTGAAATTAAAGCTTTTTTTTTTGTTCTGAAGCTGATTGATTAAAAAATGTTTATTCTTTTTTCTAAGCAACTGAGAGATATGATTAGGGCATTTAATTAAAGCTGAAGATGTAAGCTTTCCAACGATATACAATTTATTATAGGTTGTCATACAAAAAAAAAATGAAAAAAATATCTGAAATTAAAGCTTTTTTTTTTGTTCTGCAGCTGATTGATTAAAAAATTTTTATTCTTTTTTCTAAGCAACTGAGAGATATGATTAGGGCATTTAATTAAAGCTGAAGATGAAAGCTTTCCAACGATATACAATTTATTATAGGTTGTCATACAAAAAAAAATGAAAAAAATATCTGAAATTAAAGCTTTTTTTTTTGTTCTCCAGCTGATTGATTAAAAAATTTTTATTCTTTTTTCTAAGCAACTGAGAGATATGATTAGGGCATTTAATTAAAGCTGAAGATGAAAGCTTTCCAACGATATACAATTTATTATAGGTTGTCATACAAAAAAAAATTGAAAAAAATATCCGAAATTAAAGCTTTTTTTTTTGTTCTCCAGCTGATTGATTAAATTTTTATTCTTTTTTCTAAGCAACTGAGAGATATGATTAGGGCATTTAATTAAAGCTGAAGATGAAAGCTTTCCAACGATATACAATTTATTATAGGTTGTCATACAAAAAGAAATTGAAAAAAATATCTGAAATTAAAGCTTTTTTTTTTGTTCTGCAGCTGATTGATTAAAAAATTTTTATTCTTTTTTCTAAGCAATTCAGAGACATGATTAGGGCATTTAATTAAAGCTGAAGATGTAAGCTTTCCAACGATATACAATTTATTATAGGTTGTCATACAAAAAAAAATTGAAAAAAATATCTGAAATTAAAGCTTTTTTTTTGTTCTGCAGCTGATTGATTAAAAAATTTTTATTCTTTTTTCTAAGCAACTGAGAGATATGATTAGGGCATCTAATTAAAGCTGAAGATGTAAGCTTTCCAACGATATACAATTTATTATAGGTTGTCATACAAAAAAAAAATTGAAAAAAATATCTGAAATTAAAGCTTTTTTTTTTGTTCTCCAGCTGATTGATTAAAAAATTTTTATTCTTTTTTCTAAGCAACTGAGAGATATGATTAGGGCATTTAATTAAAGCTGAAGATGAAAGCTTTCAAACGATATACAATTTATTATAGGTTGTCATACAAAATTGAAAAAAATATCTGAAATTAAAGCTTTTTTTTTGTTCTGCAGCTGATTGATTAAAAAATTTTTATTCTTTTTTCTAAGCAACTGAGAGATTTGATTAGGGCATCTAATTAAAGCTGAATATGTAAGCTTTCCAACGATATACAATTTATTATAGGTTGTCATACAAAAAAAAATTGAAAAAAATATCTGAAATTAAAGCTTTTTTTTTTGCTCTCCAGCTGATTGATTAAAAAATTTTTATTCTTTTTTCTAAGCAACTGAGAGATATGATTAGGTCATTTAATTAAAGCTGAAGATGAAACCTTTCCAACGATATACAATTTATTATAGGTTGTCATACAAAAAAAAATTGAAAAAAATATCAGAAATTAAAGCTTTTTTTTTGTTCTCCAGCTGATTGATTAAAAAATTTTTATTCTTTTTTCTAAGCAACTGAGAGATATGATTAGGGCATTTAATTAAAGCTGAAGATGAAAGCTTTCCAACGATATACAATTTATTATAGGTTGTCATACAAAAAAAAAATTGAAAAAAATATCTGAAATTAAAGCTTTTTTTTTGTTCTGAAGCTGATTGATTAAAAAAATTTTATTCTTTTTATAAGCAACTAAGAGATATGATTAGGGCATCTAATTAAAGCTGAAGATGTAAGCTTTCCAACGATATACAATTTATTATAGGTTGTCATACAAAAAAAAATTGAAAAAAATATCTGAAATTAAAGCTTTTTTTTTGTTCTCCAGCTGATTGATTAAAAAATTTTTATTCTTTTTTCTAAGCAACTGAGAGATATGATTAGGGCATTTAATTAAAGCTGAAAATGAAAGCTTTCCAACGATATACAATTTATTATAGGTTGTCATACAAAAAAAAATTGAAAAAAATATCTGAAATTAAAGCTTTTTTATTTGTTTCCCAGCTGATTGATTAAAAAATTTTTATTCTTTTTTCTAAGCAACTGAGAGATATGATTAGGGCATTTAATTAAAGCTGAAGATGAAAGCTTTCATACAAAAAAAAAATTGAAAAAAATATCTGAAATTAAAGCTTTTTTTTTTGTTCTGCAGCTGATTGATTAAAAAATTTGTATTCTTTTTTCTAAGCAACTGAGAGATTTGATTAGGGCATCTAATTAAACCTGAATATGTAAGCTTTCCAACGATATACAATTTATTATAGGTTGTCATACAAAAAAAAAATTGAAAAAAATATCTGAAATTAAAGCTTTTTTTTTGTTCTGCAGCTGATTGATTAAAAAAATTTTATTCTTTTTATAAGCAACTGAGAGATATGATTAGGGCATCTAATTAAAGCTGAAGATGTAAGCTTTCCAACGATATACAATTTATTATAGGTTGTCATACAAAAAAAAATTGAAAAAAATATCTGAAATTAAAGCTTTTTTTTTTGTTCTCCAGCTGATTGATTAAAAAATCTTTATTCTTTTTTCTAAGCAACTGAGAGATATGATTAGGGCATTTAATTAAAGCTGAAGATGTAAGCTTTCCAACGATATACAATTTATTATAGGTTGTCATACAAAAAAAAATTGAAAAAAATATCTCAAATTAAAGCTTTTTTTTTTGTTCTGCAGCTGATTGATTAAAAAAATTTTATTCTTTTTTCTAAGCAACTGAGAGATATGATTAGGGCATCTAATTAAAGCTGAAGATGTAAGCTTTCCAACGATATACAATTTATTATAGGTTGTCATACAAAAAAAAATTGAAAAAAATATCTGAAATTAAAGCTTTTTTTTTTGTTCTCCAGCTGATTGATTAAAAAATTTTTATTCTTTTCTCTAGGCAACTGAGAGATATGATTAGGGCATCTAATTAAAGCTGAAGATGTAAGCTTTCCAACGATATACAATTTATTATAGGTTGTGATACAAAAAAAAATTGAAAAAAATATCTGAAATTAAAGCTTTTTTTTTTGTTCTGCAGCTGATTGATTAAAAAATTTGTATTCTTTTTTCCAAGCAACTGAGATATATGATTAGGGCATTTAATTAAAGCTGAAGATGTAAGCTTTCCAACGATATACAATTTATTATAGGTTGTCATACAAAAAAAAATTGAAAAAAATATCTGAAATTAAAGCTTTTTTTTTGTTCTCCAGCTGGTTGATTAAAAAATTTTTATTCTTTTTTCTAAGCAATTGAGAGACATGATTAGGGCATTTAATTAAAGCTGAAGATGAAAGCTTTCCAACGATATACAATTTTTTATAGGTTGTCATACAAAAAAAAATTGAAAAAAATATCTGAAATTAAAGCTTTTTTTTTTGTTCTCCAGCTGATTGATTAAAAAATTTTTATTCTTTTTTCAAAGCAACTGAGAGATATGATTAGGGCATTTAATTAAAGCTGAAGATAAAAGCTTTCCAACGATATACAATTTATTATAGGTTGTCATACAAAAAAAAATTGAAAAAAATATCTGAAATTAAAGCTTTTTTTTTTTGTTCTCCAGCTGATTGATTAAAAAATTTGTATTCTTTTTTCTAAGCAACTGAGAGATATGATTAGGGCATTTAATTAAAGCTGAAGATGAAAGCTTTCCAACGATATACAATTTATTATAGGTTGTCATACAAAAAAAAATTGAAAAAAATATCTGAAATTAAAGCTTTTTTTTTTGTTCTGCAGCTGATTGATTAAAAAATTTGTATTCTTTTTTGTAAGCAACTGAGAGATATGATTAGGGCATCTAATTAAAGCTGAAGATGTAAGCTTTCCAACGATATACAATTTATTATAGGTTGTCATACAAAAAAAAATTGAAAAAAATATCTGAAATTAAAGCTGTTTTTTTGTTCTCCAGCTGATTGATTAAAAAATTTTTATTCTTTTTTCTAAGCAACTGAGAGATATGATTAGGGCATTTAATTAAAGCTGAAGATGAAAGCTTTCCAACGATATACAATTTATTATAGGTTGTCATACAAAAAAAAATTGAAAAAAATATCTGAAATTAAAGCTTTTTTATTTGTTTCCCAGCTGATTGATTAAAAAATTTTTATTCTTTTTTCTAAGCAACTGAGAGATATGATTAGGGCATTTAATTAAAGCTGAAGATGAAAGCTTTCATACAAAGAAAAATTGAAAAAAATATCTGAAATTAAAGCTTTTTTTTTTGTTCTGCAGCTGATTGATTAAAAAATTTGTATTCTTTTTTCTAAGCAACTGAGAGATATGATTAGGGCATCTAATTAAACCTGAATATGTAAGCTTTCCAACGATATACAATTTATTATAGGTTGTCATACAAAAAAAAAATTGAAAAAAATATCTGAAATTATATCTTTTTTTTTGTTCTCCAGCTGATTGATTAAAAAATTTTTATTCTTTTTTCTAAGCAACTGAGAGATATGATTAGGGCATTTAATTAAAGCTGAAGATGAAAGCTTTCCAACGATATACAATTTATTATAGGTTGTCATACAAAAAAAAATTGAAAAAAATATCTGAAATTAAAGCTTTTTTTTTTGTTCTGCAGCTGATTGATTAAAAAATTTTTATTCTTTTTTCTAAGCAATTGAGAGACATGATTAGGGCATTTAATTAAAGCTGAAGATGTAAGCTTTCCAACGATATACAATTTATTATAGGTTGTCATACAAAAAGAAATTGAAAAAAATATCTGAAATTAAAGCTTTTTTTTTTGTTCTGCAGCTGATTGATTAAAAAATTTTTATTCTTTTTTCTAAGCAATTGAGAGACATGATTAGGGCATTTAATTAAAGCTGAAGATGTAAGCTTTCCAACGATATACAATTTATTATAGGTTGTCATACAAAAAAAAATTGAAAAAAATATCTGAAATTAAAGCTTTTTTTTTGTTCTCCAGCTGGTTGATTAAAAAATTTTTATTCTTTTTTCTAAGCAATTGAGAGACATGATTAGGGCATTTAATTAAAGCTGAAGATGAAAGCTTTCCAACGATATACAATTTTTTATAGGTTGTCATACAAAAAAAAATTGAAAAAAATATCTGAAATTAAAGCTTTTTTTTTTGTTCTCCAGCTGATTGATTAAAAAATTTTTATTCTTTTTTCAAAGCAACTGAGAGATATGATTAGGGCATTTAATTAAAGCTGAAGATAAAAGCTTTCCAACGATATACAATTTATTATAGGTTGTCATACAAAAAAAAATTGAAAAAAATATCTCAAATTAAAGCTTTTTTTTTTTGTTCTCCAGCTGATTGATTAAAAAATTTGTATTCTTTTTTCTAAGCAACTGAGAGATATGATTAGGGCATTTAATTAAAGCTGAAGATGAAAGCTTTCCAACGATATACAATTTATTATAGGTTGTCATACAAAAAAAAATTGAAAAAAATATCTGAAATTAAAGCTTTTTTTTTTGTTCTGCAGCTGATTGATTAAAAAATTTGTATTCTTTTTTCTAAGCAACTGAGAGATATGATTAGGGCATCTAATTAAAGCTGAAGATGTAAGCTTTCCAACGATATACAATTTATTATAGGTTGTCATACAAAAAAAAATTGAAAAAAATATCTGAAATTAAAGCTGTTTTTTTGTTCTCCAGCTGATTGATTAAAAAATTTTTATTCTTTTTTCTAAGCAACTGAGAGATATGATTAGGGCATTTAATTAAAGCTGAAGATGAAAGCTTTCCAACGATATACAATTTATTATAGGTTGTCATACAAAAAAAAATTGAAAAAAATATCTGAAATTAAAGCTTTTTTATTTGTTTCCCAGCTGATTGATTAAAAAATTTTTATTCTTTTTTCTAAGCAACTGAGAGATATGATTAGGGCATTTAATTAAAGCTGAAGATGAAAGCTTTCATACAAAGAAAAATTGAAAAAAATATCTGAAATTAAAGCTTTTTTTTTTGTTCTGCAGCTGATTGATTAAAAAATTTGTATTCTTTTTTCTAAGCAACTGAGAGATATGATTAGGGCATCTAATTAAACCTGAATATGTAAGCTTTCCAACGATATTCAATTTATTATAGGTTGTCATACAAAAAAAAAATTGAAAAAAATATCTGAAATTATATCTTTTTTTTTGTTCTCCAGCTGATTGATTAAAAAATTTTTATTCTTTTTTCTAAGCAACTGAGAGATATGATTAGGGCATTTAATTAAAGCTGAAGATGAAAGCTTTCCAACGATATACAATTTATTATAGGTTGTCATACAAAAAAAAATTGAAAAAAATATCTGAAATTAAAGCTTTTTTTTTTGTTCTGCAGCTGATTGATTAAAAAATTTTTATTCTTTTTTCTAAGCAATTGAGAGACATGATTAGGGCATTTAATTAAAGCTGAAGATGTAAGCTTTCCAACGATATACAATTTATTATAGGTTGTCATACAAAAAGAAATTGAAAAAAATATCTGAAATTAAAGCTTTTTTTTTTGTTCTGCAGCTGATTGATTAAAAAATTTTTATTCTTTTTTCTAAGCAATTGAGAGACATGATTAGGGCATTTAATTAAAGCTGAAGATGTAAGCTTTCCAACGATATACAATTTATTATAGGTTGTCATACAAAAAAAAATTGAAAAAAATATCTGAAATTAAAGCTTTTTTTTTTGTTCTGCAGCTGATTGATTAAAAAATTTTTATTCTTTTTTCTAAGCAACTGAGAGATATGATTAGGGCATCTAATTAAAGCTGAAGATGTAAGCTTTCCAACGAAATACAATTTATTATAGGTTGTCATACAAAAAAAAAATTGAAAAAAATATCTGAAATTAAAGCTTTTTTTTTGTTCTCCAGCTGATTGATTAAAAAATTTTTATTCTTTTTTCTAAGCAACTGAGAGATATGATTAGGGCATTTAATTAAAGCTGAAGATGAAAGCTTTCAAACGATATACAATTTATTATAGGTTGTCATACAAAAAAAAATTGAAAAAAATATCTCAAATTAAAGCTTTTTTTTTTGTTCTCCAGCTGATTGATTAAAAAATTTTTATTCTTTTTTCTAAGCAACTGAGAGATATGATTAGGGCATCTTATTAAAGCTGAAGATGTAAGCTTTCCAACGATATACAATTTATTATAGGTTGTCATACAAAATTGAAAAAAATATCTGAAATTAAAGCTTTTTTTTTGTTCTGCAGCTGATTGATTAAAAAATTTTTATTCTTTTTTCTAAGCAACTGAGAGATATGATTAGGGCATCTAATTAAAGCTGAAGATGTAAGCTTTCCAACGATATACAATTTATTATAGGCTGTCATACAAAAAAAATTGAAAAAAATATCTGAAATTAAAGCTTTTTTTTTGTTCTGCAGCTGATTGATTAAAAAATTTTTATTCTTTTTTCTAAGCAACTGAGAGATATGATTAGGGCATTTAATTAAAGCTGAAGATGAAAGCTTTCCAACGATATACAATTTATTATAGGTTGTCATACAAAAAAAAATTGAAAAAAATATCTGAAATTAAAGCTTTTTTTTTTGTTCTCCAGCTGATTGATTAAAAAATTTTTATTATTTTTTCTAAGCAACTGAGAGATATGATTAGGGCATTTAATTAAAGCTGAAGATGAAAGCTTTCATACAAAAAAAAATTGAAAAAAATATCTGAAATTAAAGCTTTTTTTTTTGTTCTGCAGCTGATTGATTAAAAAATTTGTATTCTTTTTTCTAAGCAACTGAGAGATATGATTAGGGCATCTAATTAAACCTGAATATGTAAGCTTTCCAACGATATACAATTTATTATAGGTTGTCATACAAAAAAAAAATTGAAAAAAATATCTGAAATTATATCTTTTTTTTTGTTCTCCAGCTGATTGATTAAAAAATTTTTATTCTTTTTTCTAAGCAACTGAGAGATATGATTAGGGCATTTAATTAAAGCTGAAGATGAAAGCTTTCCAACGATATACAATTTATTATAGGTTGTCATACAAAAAAAAATTGAAAAAAATATCTGAAATTAAAGCTTTTTTTTTTGTTCTCCAGCTGATTGATTAAAACATTTTTATTCTTTTTTCTAAGCAACTGAGAGATATGATTAGGGCATTTAATTAAAGCTGAAGATGAAAGCTTTCCAACGATATACAATTTATTATAGGTTGTCATACAAAAAAAAATTGAAAAAAATATCTGAAATTAAAGCTTTTTTTTTTGTTCTCCAGCTGATTGATTAAATTTTTATTCTTTTTTCTAAGCAACTGAGAGATATGATTAGGGCATTTAATTAAAGCTGAAGATGAAAGCTTTCCAACGATATACAATTTATTATAGGTTGTCATACAAAAAGAAATTGAAAAAAATATCTGAAATTAAAGCTTTTTTTTTTGTTCTGCAGCTGATTGATTAAAAAATTTTATTCTTTTTTCTAAGCAATTGAGAGACATGATTAGGGCATTTAATTAAAGCTGAAGATGTAAGCTTTCCAACGATATACAATTTATTATAGGTTGTCATACAAAAAAAAATTGAAAAAAATATCTGAAATTAAAGCTTTTTTTTTGTTCTGCAGCTGATTGATTAAAAAATTTGTATTCTTTTTTCTAAGCAACTGAGAGATATGATTAGGGCATTTAATTAAAGCTGAAGATGAAAGCTTTCAAACGATATACAATTTATTATAGGTTGTCATACAAAATTGAAAAAAATATCTGAAATTAAAGCTTTTTTTTTGTTCTGCAGCTGATTGATTAAAAAATTTTTATTCTTTTTTCTAAGCAACTGAGAGATATGATTAGGGCATTTAATTAAAGCTGAAGATGTAAGCTTTCCAACGATATACAATTTATTATAGGTTGTCATACAAAAAAAAATTGAAAAAAATATCTGAAATTAAAGCTTTTTTTTTTGTTCTCCAGCTGATTGATTAAAAAATTTTTATTCTTTTTTCAAAGCAACTGAGAGATATGATTAGGGCATTTAATTAAAGCTGAAGATGAAAGCTTTCCAACGATATACAATTTATTATAGGTTGTCATACAAAAAAAAATTGAAAAAAATATCTGAAATTAAAGCTTTTTTTTTTGTTCTCCAGCTGATTGATTAAATTTTTATTCTTTTTTCTAAGCAACTGAGAGATATGATTAGGGCATTTAATTAAAGCTGAAGATGAAAGCTTTCCAACGATATACAATTTATTATAGGTTGTCATACAAAAAAAATTGAAAAAAATATCTGAAATTAAAGCTTTTTTTTTTGTTCTGCAGCTGATTGATTAAAAAATTTTTATTCTTTTTTCTAAGCAATTGAGAGACATGATTAGGGCATTTAATTAAAGCTGAAGATGTAAGCTTTCCAACGATATACAATTTATTATAGGTTGTCATACAAAAAAAAATTGAAAAAAATATCTGAAATTAAAGCTTTTTTTTTGTTCTGCAGCTGATTGATTAAAAAATTTGTATTCTTTTTTCTAAGCAACTGAGAGATATGATTAGAGCATTTAATTAAAGCTGAAGATGAAAGCTTTCAAACGATATACAATTTATTATAGGTTGTCATACAAAATTGAAAAAAATATCTGAAATTAAAGCTTTTTTTTTGTTCTGCAGCTGATTGATTAAAAAATTTTTATTCTTTTTTCTAAGCAACTGAGAGATATGATTAGGGCATTTAATTAAAGCTGAAGATGTAAGCTTTCCAACGATATACAATTTATTATAGGTTGTCATACAAAAAAAAATTGAAAAAAATATCTGAAATTAAAGCTTTTTTTTTTGTTCTCCAGCTGATTGATTAAAAAATTTTTATTCTTTTTTCAAAGCAACTGAGAGATATGATTAGGGCATTTAATTAAAGCTGAAGATGAAAGCTTTCCAACGATATACAATTTATTATAGGTTGTCATACAAAAAAAAATTGAAAAAAATATCTGAAATTAAAGCTTTTTTTTTTGTTCTCCAGCTGATTGATTAAATTTTTATTCTTTTTTCTAAGCAACTGAGAGATATGATTAGGGCATTTAATTAAAGCTGAAGATGAAAGCTTTCCAACGATATACAATTTATTATAGGTTGTCATACAAAAAAAATTGAAAAAAATATCTGAAATTAAAGCTTTTTTTTTTGTTCTGCAGCTGATTGATTAAAAAATTTTTATTCTTTTTTCTAAGCAATTGAGAGACATGATTAGGGCATTTAATTAAAGCTGAAGATGTAAGCTTTCCAACGATATACAATTTATTATAGGTTGTCATACAAAAAAAAATTGAAAAAAATATCTGAAATTAAAGCTTTTTTTTTTGTTCTGCAGCTGATTGATTAAAAAATTTTTATTCTTTTTTCTAAGCAACTGGGAGATATGATTAGGGCATCTAATTAAAGCTGAAGATGTAAGCTTTCCAACGAAATACAATTTATTATAGGTTGTCATACAAAAAAAAAATTGAAAAAAATATCTGAAATTAAAGCTTTTTTTTTGTTCTCCAGCTGATTGATTAAAAAATTTTTATTCTTTTTTCTAAGCAACTGAGAGATATGATTAGGGCATTTAATTAAAGCTGAAGATGAAAGCTTTCAAACGATATACAATTTATTATAGGTTGTCATACAAAAAAAAATTGAAAAAAATATCTCAAATTAAAGCTTTTTTTTTTGTTCTCCAGCTGATTGATTAAAAAATTTTTATTCTTTTTTCTAAGCAACTGAGAGATATGATTAGGGCATCTTATTAAAGCTGAAGATGTAAGCTTTCCAACGATATACAATTTATTATAGGTTGTCATACAAAATTGAAAAAAATATCTGAAATTAAAGCTTTTTTTTTGTTCTGCAGCTGATTGATTAAAAAATTTGTATTCTTTTTTCTAAGCAACTGAGAGATATGATTAGGGCATCTAATTAAAGCTGAAGATGTAAGCTTTCCAACGATATACAATTTATTATAGGCTGTCATACAAAAAAAATTGAAAAAAATATCTGAAATTAAAGCTTTTTTTTTGTTCTGCAGCTGATTGATTAAAAAATTTTTATTCTTTTTTCTAAGCAACTGAGAGATATGATTAGGGCATTTAATTAAAGCTGAAGATGAAAGCTTTCCAACGATATACAATTTATTATAGGTTGTCATACAAAAAAAAATTGAAAAAAATATCTGAAATTAAAGCTTTTTTTTTTGTTCTCCAGCTGATTGATTAAAAAATTTTTATTCTTTTTTCTAAGCAACTGAGAGATATGATTAGGGCATTTAATTAAAGCTGAAGATGAAAGCTTTCATACAAAAAAAAATTGAAAAAAATATCTGAAATTAAAGCTTTTTTTTTTGTTCTGCAGCTGATTGATTAAAAAATTTGTATTCTTTTTTCTAAGCAACTGAGAGATATGATATTAGGGCATCTAATTAAACCTGAATATGTAAGCTTTTCAACGATATACAATTTATTATAGGTTGTCATACAAAAAAAAAATTGAAAAAAATATCTGAAATTATATCTTTTTTTTTGTTCTCCAGCTGATTGATTAAAAAATTTTTATTCTTTTTTCTAAGCAACTGAGAGATATGATTAGGGCATTTAATTAAAGCTGAAGATGAAAGCTTTCCAACGATATACAATTTATTATAGGTTGTCATACGAAAAAAAATTGAAAAAAATATCTGAAATTAAAGCTTTTTTTTTTGTTCTCCAGCTGATTGATTAAAACATTTTTATTCTTTTTTCTAAGCAACTGAGAGATATGATTAGGGCATTTAATTAAAGCTGAAGATGAAAGCTTTCCAACGATATACAATTTATTATAGGTTGTCATACAAAAAAAAATTGAAAAAAATATCTGAAATTAAAGCTTTTTTTTTTGTTCTCCAGCTGATTGATTAAATTTTTATTCTTTTTTCTAAGCAACTGAGAGATATGATTAGGGCATTTAATTAAAGCTGAAGATGAAAGCTTTCCAACGATATACAATTTATTATAGGTTGTCATACAAAAAGAAATTGAAAAAAATATCTGAAATTAAAGCTTTTTTTTTTGTTCTGCAGCTGATTGATTAAAAAATTTTATTCTTTTTTCTAAGCAATTGAGAGACATGATTAGGGCATTTAATTAAAGCTGAAGATGTAAGCTTTCCAACGATATACAATTTATTATAGGTTGTCATACAAAAAAAAATTGAAAAAAATATCTGAAATTAAAGCTTTTTTTTGTTCTGCAGCTGATTGATTAAAAAATTTTTATTCTTTTTTCTAAGCAACTGAGAGATATGATTAGGGCATCTAATTAAAGCTGAAGATGTAAGCTTTCCAACGATATACAATTTATTATAGGTTGTCATACAAAAAAAAAATTGAAAAAAATATCTGAAATTAAAGCTTTTTGTTTTTGTTCTCCAGCTGATTGATTAAAAAATTTTTATTCTTTTTTCTAAGCAACTGAGAGATATGATTAGGGCATTTAATTAAAGCTGAAGATGAAAGCTTTCAAACGATATACAATTTATTATAGGTTGTCATACAAAATTGAAAAAAATATCTGAAATTAAAGCTTTTTTTTTGTTCTGCAGCTGATTGATTAAAAAATTTTTATTCTTTTTTCTAAGCAACTGAGAGATATGATTAGGGCATTTAATTAAAGCTGAAGATGTAAGCTTTCCAACGATATACAATTTATTATAGGTTGTCATACAAAAAAAAAATTGAAAAAAATATCTGAAATTAAAGCTTTTTTTTTTGTTCTCCAGCTGATTGATTAAAAAATTTTTATTCTTTTTTCTAAGCAACTGAGAGATATGATTAGGGCATCTTATTAAAGCTGAAGATGTAAGCTTTCCAACGATATACAATTTATTATAGGTTGTCATACAAAAAAAAATTGAAAAAAATATCTGAAATTAAAGCTTTTTTTTTTGTTCTCCAGTTGATTGATTAAAAAATTTGTATTCTTTTTTCTAAGCAACTGAGAGATATGATTAGGGCATTTAATTAAAGCTGAAGATGAAAGCTTTCCAACGATATACAATTTATTATAGGTTGTCATACAAAAAAAAATTGAAAAAAATATCTGAAATTAAAGCTTTTTTTTTTATTCTCCAGCTGATTGATTAAATTTTTATTCTTTTTTCTAAGCAACTGAGAGATATGATTAGGGCATTTAATTAAAGCTGAAGATGTAAGCTTTCCAACGATATACAATTTATTATAGGTTGTCATACAAAAAAAAATTGAAAAAAATATCTGAAATTAAAGCTTTTTTTTTTGTTCTCCAGCTGATTGATTAAAAAATTTTTATTCTTTTTTCAAAGCAACTGAGAGATATGATTAGGGCATTTAATTAAAGCTGAAGATGAAAGCTTTCCAACGATATACAATTTATTATAGGTTGTCATACAAAAAAAAATTGAAAAAAATATCTGAAATTAAAGCTTTTTTTTTTGTTCTCCAGCTGATTGATTAAAAAATTTTTATTCTTTTTTCTAAGCAACTGAGAGATATGATTAGGGCATTTAATTAAAGCTGAAGATGTAAGCTTTCCAACGATATACAATTTATTATAGGTTGTCATACAAAAAAAAATTGAAAAAAATATCTGAAATTAAAGCTTTTTTTTTTGTTCTCCAGTTGATTGATTAAAAAATTTGTATTCTTTTTTCTAAGCAACTGAGAGATATGATTAGGGCATCTAATTAAAGCTGAAGATGAAAGCTTTCCAACGATATACAATTTATTATAGGTTGTCATACAAAAAAAAAATTGAAAAAAATATCTGAAATTATAGCTTTTTTTTTTGTTCTCCAGCTGATTGATTAAAAAATTTTTATTCTTTTTTCTAAGCAACTGAGAGATATGATTAGGGCATTTAATTAAAGCTGAAGATGAAAGCTTTCCAACGATATACAATTTATTATAGGTTGTCATACAAAAAAAAATTGAAAAAAATATCTGAAATTAAAGCTTTTTTTTTTGTTCTCCAGCTGATTGATTAAATTTTTATTCTTTTTTCTAAGCAACTGAGAGATATGATTAGGGCATTTAATTAAAGCTGAAGATGAAAGCTTTCCAACGATATACAATTTATTATAGGTTGTCATACAAAAAAAAATTGAAAAAAATATCTGAAATTAAAGCTTTTTTTTTGTTCTCCAGCTGATTGATTAAAAAATTTTTATTCTTTTTTCTAAGCAACTGAGAGATATGATTAGGGCATCTAATTAAAGCTGAAGATGTAAGCTTTCCAACGATCTACAATTTATTATAGGTTGTCATACAAAATTGAAAAAAATATCTGAAATTAAAGCTTTTTTTTTGTTCTGCAGCTGATTGATTAAAAAATTTTTATTCTTTTTTCTAAGCAACTGAGAGATATGATTAGGGCATTTAATTAAAGCTGAAGATGTAAGCTTTTCAACGATATACAATTTATTATAGGTTGTCATACAAAAAAAAATTGAAAAAAATATCTGAAATTAAAGCTTTTTTTTGTTCTCCAGCTGATTGATTAAAAAATTTTTATTCTTTTTTCTAAGCAACTGAGAGATATGATTAGGGCATTTAATTAAAGCTGAAGATGAAAGCTTTCCAACGATATACAATTTATTATAGGTTGTCATACAAAAAAAATTGAAAAAAATATCTGAAATTAAAGCTTTTTTTTTTGTTCTCCAGCTGATTGATTAAAAAATTTTTATTCTTTTTTCTAAGCAACTGAGAGATATGATTAGGGCATTTAATTAAAGCTGAAGATGAAAGCTTTCATACAAAAAAAAATTGAAAAAAATATCTGAAATTAAAGCTTTTTTTTTTGTTCTGCAGCTGATTGATTAAAAAATTTGTATTCTTTTTTCTAAGCAACTGAGAGATATGATTAGGGCATTTAATTAAAGCTGAAGATGTAAGCTTTTCAACGATATACAATTTATTATAGGTTGTCATACAAAAAAAAATTGAAAAAAATATCTGAAATTAAAGCTTTTTTTTTTGTTCTCCAGCTGATTGATTAAATTTTTATTCTTTTTTCTAAGCAACTGAGAGATATGATTAGGGCATTTAATTAAAGCTGAAGATGAAAGCTTTCCAACGATATACAATTTATTATAGGTTGTCATACAAAAAAAATTGAAAAAAATATCTGAAATTAAAGCTTTTTTTTTTGTTCTCCAGCTGATTGATTAAAAAATTTTTATTCTTTTTTCTAAGCAACTGAGAGATATGATTAGGGCATCTAATTAAAGCTGAAGATGTAAGCTTTCCAACGATATACAATTTATTATAGGTTGTCATACAAAAAAAAATTGAAAAAAATATCTGAAATTAAAGCTTTTTTTTTTGTTCTGCAGCTGATTGATTAAAAAATTTTTATTCTTTTTTCTAAGCAACTGAGAGATATGATTAGGGCATCTAATTAAAGCTAAAGATGTAAGCTTTCCAACGATATACAATTTATTATAGGTTGTCATACAAAAAAAAATTGAAAAAAATATCTGAAATTAAAGCTTTTTCTTTTTTAAATTTTGATTAAAAAATTTTTCTTCTTTTTTCTAAGCAACTGGGAGATATGATAAGGGTATCTTATTAAAGCTGAAGATGTAAACTTTTCAACGATATACAGTTTATTATAGGTTGTCATACAAAAAACAATTGAAAAAAATATCTGAAATTAAAGCTTTTTTTTTTGTTCTGCAGCTGATTGGTTAAAAAATTTTTATTCCTTTTTCTAAGCATTTGAGAGATATGATTAGGGCATCTAATTAAAGCTGAAGATGAAAGCTTTCCAACGATATACAATTTATTATAGGTTGTCATACAAAAAAAAATTGAAAAAAATATCTGAAATTAAAGCTTTTTTTTTTGTTCTGCAGCTGATTGATTAAAAAATTTTTATTCTTTTTTCTAAGCAACTGAGAGATATGATTAGGGCATTTAATTAAAGCTGAAGATGAAAGCTTTCCAACGATATACAATTTATTATAGGTTGTCATACAAAAAAAAATTGAAAAAAATATCTGAAATTAAAGCTTTTTTTTTTGTTCTGCAGCTGATTGATTAAAAAATTTTTATTCTTTTTTCTAAGCAACTGAGAGATATGATTAGGGCATTTAATTAAAGCTGAAGATGTAAGCTTTCCAACGATATACAATTTATTATAGGTTGTCATACAAAAAAAAATTGAAAAAAATATCTGAAATTAAAGCTTTTTTTTTTGTTCTCCAGCTGATTGATTAAAAAATTTTATTCTTTTTTCTAAGCAACTGAGAGATATGATAAGGGCATTCAATTAAAGCTGAAGATGTAAGCTTTCCAACGATATACAATTTATTATAGGTTGTCATACAAAAAAAAATTGAAAAAAATATCTGAAATTAAAGCTTTTTGTTTTTGTTCTGCAGCTGATTGATTAAAAAATTTGTATTCTTTTTTCTAAGCAACTGAGAGATATGATTAGGGCATCTAATTAAAGCTGAAGATGTAAGTTTTCCAACGATATACAATTTATTATAGGTTGTCATACAAAAAAAAATTGAAAAAAATATCTGAAATTAAAGCTTTTTTTTTGTTCTGCAGCTGATTGATTACAAAATTTGTATTCTTTTTTCTAAGCAACTGAGAGATATGATTAGGGCATCTTATTAAAGCTGAAGATGTAAGCTTTCCAACGATATACAATTTATTATAGGTTGTCATACAAAAAAAAAATTGAAAAAAATATCTGAAATTAAAGCTTTTTTTTTTGTTCTGCAGCTGATTGATTAAAAAATTTGTATTCTTTTTTCTAAGCAACTGAGAGATATGATTAGGGCATCTAATTAAAGCTGAAGATGTAAGTTTTCCAACGATATACAATTTATTATAGGTTGTCATACAAAAAAAAATTGAAAAAAATATCTGAAATTAAAGCTTTTTTTTTTGTTCTGCAGCTGATTGATTACAAAATTTGTATTCTTTTTTCTAAGCAACTGAGAGATATGATTAGGGCATCTAATTAAAGCTGAAGATGTAAGTTTTCCAACGATATACAATTTATTATAGGTTGTCATACAAAAAAAAATTGAAAAAAATATCTGAAATTAAAGCTTTTTCTTTTTTAAATTTTGATTAAAAAATTTTTCTTCTTTTTTCTAAGCAACTGAGAGATATGATAAGGGTATCTTATTAAAGCTGAAGATGTAAACTTTTCAACGATATACAGTTTATTATAGGTTGTCATACAAAAAAAAATTGAAAAAAATATCTGAAATTAAAGCTTTTTTTTTTGTTCTGCAGCTGATTGATTAAAAAATTTTTATTCCTTTTTCTAAGCATTTGAGAGATATGATTAGGGCATCTAATTAAAGCTGAAGATGAAAGCTTTCCAACGATATACAATTTATTATAGGTTGTCATACAAAAAAAAAATGAAAAAAATATCTGAAATTAAAGCTTTTTCTTTTTTAAATTTTGATTAAAAAATTTTTCTTCTTTTTTCTAAGCAACTGGGAGATATGATAAGGGTATCTAATTAAAGCTGAAGATGTAAGCTTTCCAACGATATACAGTTTATTATAGGTTGTCATACAAAAAAAAATTGAAAAAAATATCTGAAATTAAAGCTTTTTTTTTTGTTCTGCTGCTGATTGATTAAAAAATTTTTATTCTTTTTTCTAAGCAACTGAGAGATATGATTAGGGCATTTAATTAAAGCTGAAGATGAAAGCTTTCCAACGATATACAATTTATTATAGGTTGTCATACAAAAAAAAATTGAAAAAAATATCTGAAATTAAAGCTTTTTTTTTTGTTCTGCAGCTGATTGATTAAAAAATTTTTATTCTTTTTTCTAAGCAACTGAGAGATATGATTAGGGCATCTTATTAAAGCTGAAGATGTAAGCTTTCCAACGATATACAATTTATTATAGGTTGTCATACAAAAAAAAATTGAAAAAAATATCTGAAATTAAAGCTTTTTTTTTTGTTCTCCAGCTGATTGATTAAAAAATTTTATTCTTTTTTCTAAGCAACTGAGAGATATGATTAGGGCATTTAATTAAAGCTGAAGATGAAAGCTTTCCAACGATATACAATTTATTATAGGTTGTCATACAAAAAAAAATTGAAAAAAATATCTGAAATTAAAGCTTTTTGTTTTTGTTCTGCAGCTGATTGATTAAAAAATTTGTATTCTTTTTTCTAAGCAACTGAGAGATATGATTAGGGCATCTAATTAAAGCTGAAGATGTAAGTTTTCCAACGATATACAATTTATTATAGGTTGTCATACAAAAAAAAAATTGAAAAAAATATCTGAAATTAAAGCTTTTTTTTTTGTTCTGCAGCTGATTGATTACAAAATTTGTATTCTTTTTTCTAAGCAACTGAGAGATATGATTAGGGCATCTTATTAAAGCTGAAGATGTAAGCTTTCCAACGATATACAATTTATTATAGGTTGTCATACAAAAAAAAATTGAAAAAAATATCTGAAATTAAAGCTTTTTTTTTTGTTCTCCAGCTGATTGATTAAAAAATTTTTATTCTTTTTTCTAAGCAACTGAGAGATATAATTAGGGCATTTAATTAAAGCTGAAGATGAAAGCTTTCCAACGATATACAATTTATTATAGGTTGTCATACAAAAAAAAAATTGAAAAAAATATCTCAAATTAAAGCTTTTTTTTTGTTCTCCAGCTGATTGATTAAAAAATTTTTATTCTTTTTTCTAAGCATTTGAGAGATATGATTAGGGCATCTAATTAAAGCTGAAGATGAAAGCTTTCCAACGATATACAATTTATTATAGGTTGTCATACAAAAAAAAATTGAAAAAAATATCTGAAATTAAAGCTTTTTTTTTTGTTCTGCAGCTGATTGATTAAAAAATTTTTATTCTTTTTTCTAAGCAACTGAGAGATATGATTAGGGCATCTAATTAAAGCTGAAGATGTAAGCTTTCCAACGATATACAATTTATTATAGGTTGTCATACAAAAAAAAATTGAAAAAAATATCTGAAATTAAAGCTTTTTTTTTTGTTCTGCAGCTGATTGATTAAAAAATTTTTATTCTTTTTTCTAAGCAACTGAGAGATATGATTAGGGCATCTAATTAAAGCTGAAGATGTAAGCTTTCCAACGATATACAATTTATTATAGGTTGTCATACAAAAAAAAATTGAAAAAAATATCTGAAATTAAAGCTTTTTTTTGTTCTGCAGCTGATTGATTAAAAAAATTTTATTCTTTTTTCTAAGCAACTGAGAGATATGATTAGGGCATCTAATTAAAGCTGAAGATGTAAGCTTTCCAACGATATACAATTTATTATAGGTTGTCATACAAAAAAAAATTGAAAAAAATATCTGAAATTAAAGCTTTTTTTTTTTGTTCTGCAGCTGATTGATTAAAAAATTTTTATTCTTTTTTCTAACCAACTGAGAGAAGACGTAAGCTTTCCAACGATATACAATTTATTATAGGTTGTCATACAAAAAAAAATTGAAAAAAATATCTGAAATTAAAGCTTTTTTTTTTGTTCTCCAGCTGATTGATTAAAAATTTTTTATTCTTTTTTCTAAGCAACTGAGAGATATGATTAGGGCATTTAATTAAAGCTGAAGATGAAAGCTTTCCAACGATATACAATTTATTATAGGTTGTCATACAAAAAAAAATTGAAAAAAATATCTGAAATTAAAGCTTTTTTTTTTTTGTTCTCCAGCTGATTGATTAAAAAAATTTTATTCTTTTTTCAAAGCAACTGAGAGATATGATAAGGGTATTTAATTAAAGCTGAAGATGAAAGCTTTCCAACGATATACAATTTATTATAGGTTGTCATACAAAAAAAATTGAAAAAAATATCTGAAATTAAAGCTTTTTTTTTTGTTCTCCAGCTGATTGATTAAAAAATTTTTATTCTTTTTTCTAAGCAACTGAGAGATATGATTAGGGCATCTAATTAAATTCGAAGATGAAAGCTTTCCAACGATATACAATTTATTATAGGTTGTCATACAAAAAAAAATTGAAAAAAATATCTGAAATTAAAGCTTTTTTTTTGTTTTCCAGCTGATTGATTAAAAAATTTTTATTCTTTTTTCTAAGCAACTGAGAGATATGATTAGGGCATTTAATTAAAGCTGAAGATGAAAGCTTTCCAACGATATACAATTTATTATAGGTTGTCATACAAAAAAAAATTGAAAAAAATATCTGAAATTAAAGCTTTTTTTTTTGTTCTCCAGCTGATTGATTAAAAAATTTTTATTCTTTTTTCTAAGCAACTGAGAGATATGATTAGGGCATTTAATTCAGGCTGAAGATAAAAGCTTTCCAACGATATACAATTTATTATAGGTTGTCATACAAAAAAGAATTGAAAAAAATATCTGAAATTAAAGCTTTTTTTTTGTTCTCCAGCTGATTGATTAAAAAATTTTTATTCTTTTTTCTAAGCAACTGAGAGATATGATTAGGGCATCTAATTAAAGCTGAAGATGTAAGCTTTCCAACGATATACAATTTATTATAGGTTGTCATACAAAAAAAAATTGAAAAAAATATCTGAAATTAAAGCTTTTTTTTTTGTTCTCCAGCTGATTGATTAAAAAATTTTTATTCTTTTTTCTAAGCAACTGAGAGATATGATTAGGGCATTTAATTAAAGCTGAAGATGAAAGCTTTCCAACGATATACAATTTATTATAGGTTGTCATACAAAAAAAAATTGAAAAAAATATCTGAAATTAAAGCTTTTTTTTTTGTTCTCCAGCTTATTGATTAAAAAATTTTTATTCTTTTTTCTAAGCAACTGAGAGATATGATTAGGGCATTTTATTAAAGCTGAAGATGAAAGCTTTCCAACGATATACAATTTATTATAGGTTGTCATACAAAAAAAAATTGAAAAAATATCTGAAATTAAAGCTTTTTTTTTGTTCTCCAGCTGATTGATTAAAAAATTTTTATTCTTTTTTCTAAGCAACTGAGAGATATGATTAGGGCATTTAATTAAGGCTGAAGATAAAAGCTTTCCAACGATATACAATTTATTATAGGTTGTCATACAAAAAAGAATTGAAAAAAATATCTGAAATTAAAGCTTTTTTTTTTGTTCTCCAGCTGATTGATTAAAAAATTTTTATTCTTTTTTCTAAGCAACTGAGAGATATGATTAGGGCATTTAATTAAAGCTGAAGATGAAAGCTTTCCAACGATATACAATTTATTATAGGTTGTCATACAAAAAAAAATTGAAAAAAATATCTGAAATTAAAGCTTTTTTTTTTGTTCTCCAGCTGATTGATTAAAAAATTTTTATTCTTTTTTCTAAGCAACTGAGAGATATGATTAGGGCATTTAATTAAGGCTGAAGATAAAAGCTTTCCAACGATATACAATTTATTATAGGTTGTCATACAAAAAAGAATTGAAAAAAATATCTGAAATTAAAGCTTTTTTTTTTGTTCTCCAGCCGATTGATTAAAAAATTTTTATTCTTTTTTCTAAGCAACTGAGAGATATGATTAGGGCATCTAATTAAAGCTGAAGATGTAAGCTTTCCAACGATATACAATTTATTATAGGTTGTCATACAAAAAAAAAAAATTGAAAAAAATATCTGAAATTAAAGCTTTTTTTTTTGTTCTCCAGCTGATTGATTAAAAAATGTTTATTCTTTTTTCTAAGCAACTGAGAGATATGATTAGGGCATTTAATTAAAGCTGAAGATGAAAGCTTTCCAACGATATACAATTTATTATAGGTTGTCATACAAAAAAAAATTGAAAAAAATATCTGAAATTAAAGCTTTTTTTTTTGTTCTCCAGCTTATTGATTAAAAAATTTTTATTCTTTTTTCTAAGCAACTGAGAGATATGATTAGGGCATTTAATTAAAGCTGAAGATGAAAGCTTTCCAACGATATACAATTTGTTATAGGTTGTCATACAAAAAAAATTTGAAAAAAATATCTGAAATTAAAGCTTTTTTTTTTGTTCTCCAGCTGATTGATTAAAAAATTTTTATTCTTTTTTCTAAGTAACTGAGAGATATGATTAGGGCATTTAATTAAAGCTGAAGATGTAAGCTTTCCAACGATATACAATTTATTATAGGTTGTCATACAAAAAAAAATTGAAAAAAATATCTGAAATTAAAGCTTTTTTTTTTGTTCTGCAGCTGATTGATTAAAAAATTTTTATTCTTTTTTCTAAGCAACTGAGAGATATGATTAGGGCATCTAATTAAAGCTGAAGATGTAAGCTTTCCAACGATATACAATTTATTATAGGTTGTCATACAAAAAAAATTGAAAAAAATATCTCAAATTAAAGCTTTTTTTTTTGTACTCCAGCTGATTGATTAAAACATTTTTATTCTTTTTTCTAAGCAACTGAGAGATATGATTAGGGCATTTAATTAAAGCTGAAGATGAAAGCTTTCCAACGATATACAATTTATTATAGGTTGTCATACAAAAAAAAAATTGAAAAAAATATCTGAAATTAAAGCTTTTTTTTTTGTTCTCCAGCTGATTGATTAAAAATTTTTTATTCTTTTTTCTAAGCAACTGAGAGATATGATAAGGGCATTTAATTAAAGCTGAAGATGAAAGCTTTCCAACGATATACAATTTATTATAGGTTGTCATACAAAAAAAAATTGAAAAAAATATCTGAAATTAAAGCTTTTTTCTTTTTTCTGCAGCTGATTGATTAAAAAATTTTTATTCTTTTTTCTAAGCAACTGAGAGATATGATTAGGGCATTCAATTAAAGCTGAAGATGTAAGCTTTCCAACGATATACAATTTATTATAGGTTGTCATACAAAAAAAAATTGAAAAAAATATCTGAAATTAAAGCTTTTTTTTTTTGTTCTCCAGCTGATTGATTAAAAAATTTTTATTCTTTTTTCTAAGCAACTGAGAGATATGATTAGGGCATCTAATTCAAGCTGAAGATGTAAGCTTTCCAACGATATACAATTTATTATAGGTTGTCATACAAAAAAAAATTGAAAAAAATATCTGAAATTAAAGCTTTTTTTTTGTTCTCCAGCTGATTGATTAAAAAATTTTTATTCTTTTTTCTAAGCAACTGAGAGATATGATTAGGGCATTTAATTAAAGCTGAAGATGAAAGCTTTCCAACGATATACAATTTATTATAGGTTGTCATACAAAAAAAATTGAAAAAAATATCTCAAATTAAAGCTTTTTTTTTTGTTCTCCAGCTGATTGATTAAAAAATTTTTATTCTTTTTTCTAAGCAACTGAGAGACATGATTAGGGCATCTAATTAAAGCTGAAGATGTAAGCTTTCCAACGATATACAATTTATTATAGGTTGTCATACAAAAAAAAAATTGAAAAAAATATCTGAAATTAAAGCTTTTTTTTTTGTTCTGCAGCTGATTGATTAAAAAATTTTTATTCTTTTTTCTAAGCAACTGAGAGATATGATTAGAGCATCTAATTAAAGCTGAAGATGTAAGCTTTCCAACGATATACAATTTATTATAGGTTGTCATACAAAAAAAAATTGAAAAAAATATCTGAAATTAAAGCTTTTTTTTTGTTCTGCAGCTGATTGATTAAAAAATTTTTATTCTTTTTTCTAAGCAACTGAGAGATATGGTTAGGGCATCTTATTAAAGCTGAAGATGTAAGCTTTCCAACGATATACAATTTATTATAGGTTGTCATACAAAAAAAAATTGAAAAAAATATCTGAAATTAAAGCTTTTTTTTTTGTTCTCCAGCTGATTGATTAAAAATTTTTTATTCTTTTTTCTAAGCAACTGAGAGATATGATTAGGGCATCTAATTAAAGCTGAAGATGTAAGCTTTCCAACGATATACAATTTATTATAGGTTGTCATACAAAAAAAAATTGAAAAAAATATCTCAAATTAAAGCTTTTTTTTTTGTTCTCCAGCTGATTGATTAAAAAATTTTTATTCTTTTTTCTAAGCAACTGAGAGATATGATTAGGGCATCTAAATTAAGCTGAAGATGTTAGCTTTCCAACGATATACAATTTATTATAGGTTGTCATACAAAAAAAAATTGAAAAAAATATCTCAAATTAAAGCTTTTTTTTTTGTTCTCCAGCTGATTGATTAAAAAAAATTTATTCTTTTTTCTAAGCAACTGAGAGATATGATAAGGGCATTCAATTAAAGCTGAAGATGTAAGCTTTCCAACGATATACAATTTATTATAGGTTGTCATACAAAAAAAAATTGAAAAAAATATCTGAAATTAAAGCTTTTTTTTTTTGTTCTCCAGCTGATTGATTAAAAATTTTTTATTCTTTTTTCTAAGCAACTGAGAGATATGATTAGGGCATCTAATTAAAGCTGAAGATGTAAGCTTTCCAACGATATACAATTTATTATAGGTTGTCATACAAAAAAAAATTGAAAAAAATATCTGAAATTAAAGCTTTTTTTTTTGTTCTGCAGCTGATTGATTAAAAAATTTTTATTCTTTTTTCTAAGCAACTGAGAGATATGATTAGGGCATCTAATTAAAGCTGAAGATGTAAGCTTTCCAACGATATACAATTTATTATAGGTTGTCATACAAAAAAAATTGAAAAAAATATCTCAAATTAAAGCTTTTTTTTTTGTACTCCAGCTGATTGATTAAAACATTTTTATTCTTTTTTCTAAGCAACTGAGAGATATGATTAGGGCATTTAATTAAAGCTGAAGATGAAAGCTTTCCAACGATATACAATTTATTATAGGTTGTCATACAAAAAAAAAATTGAAAAAAATATCTGAAATTAAAGCTTTTTTTTTTTGTTCTCCAGCTGATTGATTAAAAATTTTTTATTCTTTTTTCTAAGCAACTGAGAGATATGATAAGGGCATTTAATTAAAGCTGAAGATGAAAGCTTTCCAACGATATACAATTTATTATAGGTTGTCATACAAAAAAAAATTGAAAAAAATATCTGAAATTAAAGCTTTTTTCTTTTTTCTGCAGCTGATTGATTAAAAAATTTTTATTCTTTTTTCTAAGCAACTGAGAGATATGATTAGGGCATTCAATTAAAGCTGAAGATGTAAGCTTTCCAACGATATACAATTTATTATAGGTTGTCATACAAAAAAAAATTGAAAAAAATATCTGAAATTAAAGCTTTTTTTTTTTGTTCTCCAGCTGATTGATTAAAAAATTTTTATTCTTTTTTCTAAGCAACTGAGAGATATGATTAGGGCATCTAATTCAAGCTGAAGATGTAAGCTTTCCAACGATATACAATTTATTATAGGTTGTCATACAAAAAAAAATTGAAAAAAATATCTGAAATTAAAGCTTTTTTTTTGTTCTCCAGCTGATTGATTAAAAAATTTTTATTCTTTTTTCTAAGCAACTGAGAGATATGATTAGGGCATTTAATTAAAGCTGAAGATGAAAGCTTTCCAACGATATACAATTTATTATAGGTTGTCATACAAAAAAAATTGAAAAAAATATCTCAAATTAAAGCTTTTTTTTTTGTTCTCCAGCTGATTGATTAAAAAATTTTTATTCTTTTTTCTAAGCAACTGAGAGACATGATTAGGGCATCTAATTAAAGCTGAAGATGTAAGCTTTCCAACGATATACAATTTATTATAGGTTGTCATACAAAAAAAAAATTGAAAAAAATATCTGAAATTAAAGCTTTTTTTTTTGTTCTGCAGCTGATTGATTAAAAAATTTTTATTCTTTTTTCTAAGCAACTGAGAGATATGATTAGAGCATCTAATTAAAGCTGAAGATGTAAGCTTTCCAACGATATACAATTTATTATAGGTTGTCATACAAAAAAAAATTGAAAAAAATATCTGAAATTAAAGCTTTTTTTTTGTTCTGCAGCTGATTGATTAAAAAATTTTTATTCTTTTTTCTAAGCAACTGAGAGATATGGTTAGGGCATCTTATTAAAGCTGAAGATGTAAGCTTTCCAACGATATACAATTTATTATAGGTTGTCATACAAAAAAAAATTGAAAAAAATATCTGAAATTAAAGCTTTTTTTTTTGTTCTCCAGCTGATTGATTAAAAATTTTTTATTCTTTTTTCTAAGCAACTGAGAGATATGATTAGGGCATCTAATTAAAGCTGAAGATGTAAGCTTTCCAACGATATACAATTTATTATAGGTTGTCATACAAAAAAAAATTGAAAAAAATATCTCAAATTAAAGCTTTTTTTTTTGTTCTCCAGCTGATTGATTAAAAAATTTTTATTCTTTTTTCTAAGCAACTGAGAGATATGATTAGGGCATCTAAATTAAGCTGAAGATGTTAGCTTTCCAACGATATACAATTTATTATAGGTTGTCATACAAAAAAAAATTGAAAAAAATATCTCAAATTAAAGCTTTTTTTTTTGTTCTCCAGCTGATTGATTAAAAAAAATTTATTCTTTTTTCTAAGCAACTGAGAGATATGATAAGGGCATTCAATTAAAGCTGAAGATGTAAGCTTTCCAACGATATACAATTTATTATAGGTTGTCATACAAAAAAAAATTGAAAAAAATATCTGAAATTAAAGCTTTTTTTTTTTGTTCTCCAGCTGATTGATTAAAAATTTTTTATTCTTTTTTCTAAGCAACTGAGAGATATGATTAGGGCATCTAATTAAAGCTGAAGATGTAAGCTTTCCAACGATATACAATTTATTATAGGTTGTCATACAAAAAAAAATTGAAAAAAATATCTGAAATTAAAGCTTTTTTTTTTTGTTCTCCAGCTGATTGATTAAAAAATTTTTATTCTTTTTTCTAAGCAACTGAGAGATATGATTAGGGCATTTAATTAAAGCTGAAGATGAAAGCTTTCCAACGATATACAATTTATTATAGGTTGTCATACAAAAAAAAATTGAAAAAAATATCTCAAATTAAAGCTTTTTTTTTTGTTCTCCAGCTGATTGATTAAAAAATTTTTATTCTTTTTTCTAAGCAACTGAGAGATATGATTAGGGCATCTAAATTAAGCTGAAGATGTTAGCTTTCCAACGATATACAATTTATTACAGGTTGTCATACAAAAAAAAATTGAAAAAAATATCTGAAATTAAAGCTTTTTTTTTGTTCTGCAGCTGATTGATTAAAAAATTTTTATTCTTTTTTCTAAGCAACTGAGAGATATGATTAGGGCATCTAATTAAAGCTAAAGATGTAAGCTTTCCAACGATATACAATTTATTATAGGTTGTCATACAAAAAAAAATTGAAAAAAATATCTTAAATTAAAGCTTTTTTTTTGTTCTCCAGCTGATTGATTAAAAAATTTTTATTCTTTTTTCTAAGCAACTGAGAGATATGATTAGGGCATCTAATTAAAGCTGAAGATGTAAGCTTTCCAACGATATACAATTTATTATAGGTTGTCATACAAAAAAAAAATTGAAAAAAATATCTCAAATTAAAGCTTTTTTTTTTTGTTCTCCAGCTGATTGATTAAAAAATTTTTATTCTTTTTTCTAAGCAACTGAGAGATATGATTAGGGCATTTAATTAAAGCTGAAGATGAAAGCTTTCCAACGATATACAATTTATTATAGGTTGTCATACAAAAAAAATTGAAAAAAATATCTGAAATTAAAGCTTTTTTTTTTGTTCTCCAGCTGATTGATTAAAAAATTTTTATTCTTTTTTCTAAGCAACTGAGAGATATGATTAGGGCATTTAATTAAAGCTGAAGATGTAAGCTTTCCAACGATATACAATTTATTATAGGTTGTCATACAAAAAAAAATTGAAAAAAATATCTGAAATTAAAGCTTTTTTTTTTGTTCTGCAGCTGATTGATTAAAAAATTTTTATTCTTTTTTCTAAGCAACTGAAAGATATGATTAGGGCATTTAATTAAAGCTGAAGATGAAAGCTTTCCAACGATATACAATTTATTATAGGTTGTCATACAAAAAAAAATTGAAAAAAATATCTGAAATTAAAGCTTTTTTTTTTGTTCTGCAGCTGATTGATTAAAAAAATTTTATTCTTTTTTCTAAGCAACTGAGAGATATGATTAGGGCATTTAATTAAAGCTGAAGATGAAAGCTTTCCAACGATATACAATTTATTATAGGTTGTCATACAAAAAAAAATTGAAAAAAATATCTGAAATTAAAGCTTTTTTTTTTTGTTCTGCAGCTGATTGATTAAAAAATTTTTATTCTTTTTTCTAAGCAACTGAGAGATATGATTATGACATCTAATTAAAGCTGAAGATGTAAGCTTTCCAACGATATACAATTTATTATAGGTTGTCATACAAAAAAAAAATTTAAAAAAATATCTGAAATTAAAGCTTTTTTTTTTGTTCTCCAGCTGATTGATTAAAAAATTTTTATTCTTTTTTCTAAGCAACTGAGAGATATGATTAGGGCATTTAATTAAAGCTGAAGATGAAAGCTTTCCAACGATATACAATTTATTATAGGTTGTCATACAAAAAAAAATTGAAAAAAATATCTGAAATTAAAGCTTTTTTTTTTTGTTCTGCAGCTGATTGATTAAAAAATTTTTATTCTTTTTTCTAAGCAACTGAGAGATATGATTAGGGCATTTAATTAAAGCTGAAGATGTAAGCTTTCCAACGATATACAATTTATTATAGGTTGTCATACAAAAAAAAATTGAAAAAAATATCTGAATTTAAAGCTTTTTTTTTTGTTCTGCAGCTGATTGATTAAAAAATTTTTATTCTTTTTTCTAAGCAACTGAGAGATATGATTAGGGCATTTAATTAAAGCTGAAGATGAAAGCTTTCCAACGATGTACAATTTATTATTGGTTGTCATACAAAAAAAAATTGAAAATAATATCTGAAATTAAAGCTTTTTTTTTGTTCTGCAGCTGATTGATTAAAAAATTTTATTCTTTTTTCTAAGCAACTGAGAGATATGATTAGGGCATTTAATTAAAGCTGAAGATGAAAGCTTTCCAACGATATACAATTTATTATAGGTTGTCATACAAAAAAAAATTGAAAAAAATATCTGAAATTAAAGCTTTTTTTTTTGTTCTCCAGCTGATTGATTAAAAAATTTTTATTCTTTTTTCTAAGCAACTGAGAGATATGATTAGGGCATTTAATTAAAGCTGAAGATGAAAGCTTTCCAACGATATACAATTTATTATAGGTTGTCATACAAAAAAAAATTGAGAAAAATATCTGAAATTAAAGCTTTTTTTTTTGTTCTCCAGCTGATTGATTAAAAAATTTTTATTTTTTTTTCTAAGCAACTGAGAGATATGATTAGGGCATTTAATTAAAGCTGAAGATGAAAGCTTTCCAACGATATACAATTTATTATAGGTTGTCATACAAAAAAAATTGAAAAAAATATCTGAAATTAAAGCTTTTTTCTTTTTTCTGCAGCTGATTGATTAAAAAATTTTTATTCTTTTTTCTAAGCAACTGAGAGATATGATTAGGGCATTTAATTAAAGCTGAAGATGAAAGCTTTCCAACGACATACAATTTATTATAGGTTGTCATACAAAAAAAAATTGAAAAAAATATCTGAAATTAAAGTTTTTTTTTTGTTCTGCAGCTGATTGATTAAAAAAATTTTATTCTTTTTTCTAAGCAACTGAGAGATATGATTAGGGCATTTAATTAAAGCTGAAGATGAAAGCTTTCCAACGATATACAATTTATTATAGGTTGTCACACAAAAAAAAATTGAAAAAAATATCTGAAATTAAAGCTTTTTTTTTTGTTCTGCAGCTGATTGATTAAAAAATTTTTATTCTTTTTTCTAAGCAACTGAGAGATATGATTAGCGCATTTACTTAAAGCTGAAGATGAAAGCTTTCCAACGATGTACAATTTATTATAGGTTGTCATACAAAAAAAAATTGAAAATAATATCTGAAATTAAAGCTTTTTTTTTTGTTCTGCAGCTGATTGATTAAAAAATTTTATTCTTTTTTCTAAGCAACTGAGAGATATGATTAGGGCATTTAATTAAAGCTGAAGATGAAAGCTTTCCAACGATATACAATTTATTATAGGTTGTCATACAAAAAAAAAATTGAAAAAAATATCTGAAATTAAAGCTTTTTTTTTTGTTCTCCAGCTGATTGATTAAAAAATTTTTATTCTTTTTTCTAAGCAACTGAGAGATATGATAAGGGCATCTAATTAAAGCTGAAGATGAAAGCTTTCCAACGATATACAATTTATTATAGGTTGTCATACAAAAAAAAATTGAAAAAAATATCTGAAATTAAAGCTTTTTTTTTTGTTCTCCAGCTGATTGATTAAAAAATTTTTATTCTTTTTTCTAAGCAACTGAGAGATATGATTAGGGCATTTAATAAAGCTGAAGATGAAAGCTTTCCAACGATATACAATTTATTATAGGTTGTCATACAAAAAAAAATTGAAAAAAATATCTCAAATTAAAGCTTTTTTTTTTGTTCTGCAGCTGATTGATTAAAAAATTTTTATTCTTTTTTCTAAGCAACTGAGAGATATGATTAGGGCATTTAATTAAAGCTGAAGATGAAAGCTTTCCAACGATATACAATTTATTATAGGTTGTCATACAAAAAAAAATTGAAAAAAATATCTGAAATTAAAGCTTTTTTTTTTGTTCTCCAGCTGATTGATTAAAAAATTTTTATTTTTTTTTCTAAGCAACTGAGAGATATGATTAGGGCATTTAATTAAAGCTGAAGATGAAAGCTTTCCAACGATATACAATTTATTATAGGTTGTCATACAAAAAAAAATTGAAAAAAATATCTGAAATTAAAGCTTTTTTCTTTTTTCTGCAGCTGATTGATTAAAAAATTTTTATTCTTTTTTCTAAGCAACTGAGAGATATGATTAGGGCATTTAATTAAAGCTGAAGATGAAAGCTTTCCAACGACATACAATTTATTATAGGTTGTCATACAAAAAAAATTGAAAAAAATATCTGAAATTAAAGCTTTTTTTTTGTTCTGCAGCTGATTGATTAAAAAAATTTTATTCTTTTTTCTAAGCAACTAAAAGATATGATTAGGGCATTTAATTAAAGCTGAAGATGAAAGCTTTCCAACGATATACAATTTATTATAGGTTGTCATACAAAAAAAAAATTGAAAAAAATATCTGAAATTAAAGCTTTTTTTTTTGTTCTCCAGCTGATTGATTAAAAAATTTTTAGTCTTTTTTCTAAGCAACTGAGAGATATGATTAGGACATTTAATTAAAGCTGAAGATGTAAGCTTTATAACGATATACAATTTATTATAGGTTGTCGTACAAAAAAAAATTGAAAAAAATATCTGAAATTAAAGCTTTTTTTTTGCTCTCCAGCTGATTGATTAAAAATTTTTTATTCTTTTTTCTAAGCAACTGAGAGATATGATTAGGGCATTTAATTAAAGCTGAAGATGAAAGCTTTCCAACGATATACAATTTATTATAGGTTGTCATACAAAAAAAAATTGAAAAAAATATCTGAAATTAAAGCTTTTTTTTTTGTTCTGCAGCTGATTGATTAAGAAAATTTTATTCTTTTTTTTAAGCAACTGAGAGATATGATTAGGGAATTTAATTAAAGCTGAAGATGAAAGCTTTCCAACGATATACAATTTATTATAGGTTGTCATACAAAAAAAAATTGAAAAAAATATCTGAAATTAAAGCTTTTTTTTTTGTTCTGCAGCTGATTGATTAAAAAATTTTTATTCTTTTTTCTAAGCAACTGAGAGATATGATTATGACATCTAATTAAAGCTGAAGATGTAAGCTTTCCAACGATATACAATTTATTATAGGTTGTCATACAAAAAAAAATTGAAAAAAATATCTCAAATTAAAGCTTTTTTTTTGTTCTCCAGCTGATTGATTAAAAAATTTTTATTCTTTTTTCTAAGCAACTGAGAGATATGATTAGGGCATTTAATTAAAGCTGAAGATGAAAGCTTTCCAACGATATACAATTTATTATAGGTTGTCATACAAAAAAAATTGAAAAAAATATTTGAAATTAAAGCTTTTTTTTTTGTTCTGCAGCTGATTGATTAAAAAATTTTTATTCTTTTTTCTAAGCAGCTGAGAGATATGATTAGGGCATTTAATTAAAGCTGAAGATGTAAGCTTTCCAACGATATACAATTTATTATAGGTTGTCATACAAAAAAAAATTGAAAAAAATATCTGAAATTAAAGCTTTTTTTTTTGTTCTCCAGCTGATTGATTAAAAAATTTTTATTCTTTTTTCTAAGCAACTGAGAGATATGATTAGGGCATTTAATTAAAGCTGAAGATAAAAGCTTTCCAACGATATACAATTTTTTATAGGTTGTCATACAAAAAAAAATTGAAAAAAATATCTGAAATGAAAGCTTTTTTTTTGTTCTCCAGCTGATTGATTAAAAAAATTTTATTCTTTTTTCTAAGCAACTGAGAGATATGATTAGGGCATTTAATTAAAGCTGAAGATGAAAGCTTTCCAACGATATACAATTTATTATAGGTTGTGATACAAAAAAAAATTGAAAAAAATATCTGAAATGAAAGCTTTTATTTTTGTTCTCCAGCTGATTGATTAAAAAATTTTTATTCTTTTTTCAACTGAGAGATATGATTAGGGCATTTAATTAAAGCTGAAGATGAAAGCTTTCCAACGATATACAATTTATTATAGGTTGTCATACAAAAAAAAATTGAAAAAAATATCTGAAATTAAAGCTTTTTTTTTGTTCTCCAGCTGATTGATTAAAAAATGTTTATTCTTTTTTCTAAGCAACTGAGAGATATGATTAGGGCATTTAATTAAAGCTGAAAATGTAAGCTTTCCAACGATATACAATTTATTATAGGTTGTCATACAAAAAAAAATTGAAAAAAATATCTAAAATTAAAGATTTTTTTTTTGTTCTGCAGCTGATTGATTAAAAAATTTTTATTCTTTTTTCTAAGCAACTGAGAAATATGATAAGGACATTTAATTAAAGCTGAAGATGTTAGCTTTCCAACGATATACAATTTATTATAGGTTGCCATACAAAAAAAAATTGAAAAAAATATCTGAAATTAAAGCTTTTTTTTTGTTCTGCAGCTGATTGATTAAAAAATTTTTATTCTTTTTTCTAAGCAACTGAGAGATATGATTAGGGCATTTAATTAAAGCTGAAGATGAAAGCTTTCATACAAAAAAAAATTGAAAAAAATATCTGAAATTAAAGCTTTTTTTTTTGTTCTGCAGCTGATTGATTAAAAAATTTTATTCTTTTTTCTAAGCAACTGAGAGATATGATTTGGGCATTTAATTAAAGCTAAAGATGAAAGCTTTCCAACGCTATACAATTTATTATAGGTTGCCATACAAAAAAAAATTGAAAAAAATATCTGAAATTAAAGCTTTTTTTTTTGTTCTGCAGCTGATTGATTAAAAAGTTTTTATTCTTTTTTCTAAGCAACTGAGAGATATGATTATGACATCTAATTAAAGCTGAAGATGAAAGCTTTCCAACGATATACAATTTATTATAGGTTGTCATACAAAAAAAAATTGAAAAAAATATCTGAAATTAAAGCTTTTTTTTTGTTCTCCAGCTGATTGATTAAAAAAATTTTATTCTTTTTTCTAAGCAACTGAGAGATATGATTAGGGCATTTAATTAAAGCTGAAGATGAAAGCTTTCCAACGATATACAATTTATTATAGGTTGTCATACAAAAAAAAATTGAAAAAAATATCTGAAATTAAAGCTTTTTTTTTTTGTTCTGCAGCTGATTGATTAAAAAATTTTATTCTTTTTTCTAAGCAACTGAGAGATATGATTATGACATCTAATTAAAGCTGAAGATGAAAGCTTTCCAACGATATACAATTTATTATAGGTTGTCATACAAAAAAAAATTGAAAAAAATATCTGAAATTAAAGCTTTTTTTTTGTTCTCCAGCTGATTGATTAAAAAATTTTTATTCTTTTTTCTAAGCAACTGAGAGATATGATTAGGGCATTTAATTAAAGCTGAAGATGAAAGCTTTCCAACGATATACAATTTATTATAGGTTGTCATACAAAAAAAAATTGAAAAAAATATCTGAAATTAAAGCTTTTTTTTTTGTTCTCCAGCTGATTGATTAAAAAATTTTTATTCTTTTTTCTAAGCAACTGAGAGATATGATTAGGGCATTTAATTAAAGCTGAAGATGAAAGCTTTCCAACGACATACAATTTATTATAGGTTGTCATACAAAAAAAAATTGAAAAAAATATCTGAAATTAAAGCTTTTTTTTTATTCTCCAGCTGATTGATTAAAAAATGTTTATTCCTTTTTCTAAGCAACTGAGAGATATGATTAGGGCATTTAATTAAAGCTGAAGATGAAAGCTTTCCAACGATATACAATTTATTATAGGTTGTCATACAAAAAAAAATTGAAAAAAATATCTGAAATTAAAGCTTTTTTTTTTGTTCTCCAGCTGATTGATTAAAAAAATTTTATTCTTTTTTCTAAGCAACTGAGAGATATGATTAGGGCATTTAATTAAAGCTGAAGATGTAAGCTTTCCAACGATATACAATTTATTATAGGTTGTCATACAAAAAAAAATTGAAAAAAATATCTGAAATTAAAGCTTTTTTTTTTTGTTCTCCAGCTGATTGATTAAAAAATTTTTATTCTTTTTTCTAAGCAACTGAGAGATATGATTAGGGCATTTAATTAAAGCTGAAGATGAAAGCTTTCCAACGATATACAATTTATTATAGGTTGTGATACAAAAAAAAATTGAAAAAAATATCTGAAATTAAAGCTTTTTTTTTTGTTCCCCAGCTGATTGATTAAAAAATGTTTATTCTTTTTTCTAAGCAACTGAGAGATATGATTAGGGCATTTAATTAAAGCTGAAAATGTAAGCTTTCCAACAATATACAATTTATTATAGGTTGTCATACAAAAAAAAATTGAAAAATATATCTGAAATTAAAGATTTTTTTTTTGTTCTGCAGCTGATTGATTAAAAAATTTGTATTCTTTTTTCTAAGCAACTGAGAGATATGATTAGGGCATTTAATTAAAGCTGAAGATGAAAGCTTTCCAACGATATACAATTTATTATAGGTTGTCATACAAAAAAAAATTGAAAATAATATCTGAAATTAAAGCTTTTTTTTTTGTTCTGCAGCTGATTGATTAAAAAATTTTATTCTTTTTTCTAAGCAACTGAGAGATATGATTAGGGCATTTAATTAAAGCTGAAGATGAAAGCTTTCCAACGATATACAATTTATTATAGGTTGTCATACAAAAAAAAATTGAAAAAAATATCTGAAATTAAAGCTTTTTTTTTTGTTCTGCAGCTGATTGATTAAAAAATTTTTATTCTTTTTTCTAAGCAACTGAGAGATATGATTATGACATCTAATTAAAGCTGAAGATGAAAGCTTTCCAACGATATACAATTTATTATAAGTTGTCATACAAAAAAAAAATGAAAAAAATATCTGAAATTAAAGCTTTTTGTTTTGTTCTCCAGCTGATTGATTAAAAAATTTTTATTCTTTTTTCTAAGCAACTGAGAGATATGATTAGGGCATTTAATTAAAGCTGAAGATGAAAGCTTTCCAACGATATACAATTTATTATAGGTTGTCATACAAAAAAAAAAATTGAAAATAATATCTGAAATTAAAGCTTTTTTTTTTGTTCTGCAGCCGATTGATTAAAAAATTTTATTCTTTTTTCTAAGCAACTGAGAGATATGATTAGGGCATTTAATTAAAGCTGAAGATGAAAGCTTTCCAACGATATACAATTTATTATAGGTTGTCATACAAAAAAAATTGAAAAAAATATCTGAAATTAAAGCTTTTTTTTTTGTTCTGCAGCTGATTGATTAAAAATTTTTTATTCTTTTTTCTAAGCAACTGAGAGATATGATTAGGGCATTTAATTAAAGCTGAAGATGAAAGCTTTCCAACGATATACAATTTATTATAGGTTGTCATACAAAAAAAAATTGAAAAAAATATCTGAAATTAAAGCTTTTTTTTTTGTTCTCCAGCTGATTGATTAAAAAATTTTTATTCTTTTTTCTAAGCAACTGAGAGATATGATTAGGGCATTTAATTAAAGCTGAAGATGAAAGCTTTCCAACGATATACAATTTATTATAGGTTGGCATACAAAAAAAAATTGAAAAAAATATCTGAAATTAAAGCTTTTTTTTTTGTTCTCCAGCTGATTGATTAAAAAAATTTTATTTTTTTTCTAAGCAACTGAGAGATATGATTAGGGCATTTAATTAAAGCTGAAGATGAAAGCTTTCCAACGATATACAATTTATTATAGTTTGTCATACAAAAAAAAATTGAAAAAAATATCTGAAATTAAAGCTTTTTTCTTTTTTCTGCAGCTGATTGATTAAAAAATTTTTATTCTTTTTTCTAAGCAACTGAGAGATATGATTAGGGCATTTAATTAAATCTGAAGATGAAAGCTTTCCAACAATATACAATTTATTATAGGTTGTCATACAAAAAAAAATTGAAAAAAATATCTGAAATTAAAGCTTTTTTTTTGTTCTGCAGCTGATTGATTAAAAAATTTTTATTCTTTTTTCTAAGCAACTGAGAGATATGATAAGCGCATCTAATTGAAGCTGAAGATGAAAGCTTTCCAACGATATACAATTTATTATAGGTTGTCATACAAAAAAAAATTGAAAAAATATCTGAAATTAAAGCTTTTTTTTTTGTTCTGCAGCTGATTGATTAAAAAATTTTATTCTTTTTTCTAAGCAACTGAGAGATATGATTAGGGCATTTAATTAAAGCGGAAGATGAAAGCTTTCCAACGATATACAATTTATTATAGGTTGTCATACAAAAAAAAATTGAAAAAATATCTGATTGATTAAAAAATTTTTATTCTTTTTTATAAGCAACTGAGAAATATGATAAGGGCATTTAATTAAAGCTGAAGATGTTAGCTTTCCAACGATATACAATTTATTATAGGTTGCCATACAAAAAAAAATTGAAAAAAATATCTGAAATTAAAGCTTTTTTTTTTGTTCTCCAGCTGATTGATTAAAAAATTTTTATTCTTTTTTCTAAGCAACTGAGAGATATGATTAGGGCATTTAATTAAAGCTGAAGATGAAAGCTTTCCAACGATATACAATTTATTATAGGTTGTCATACAAAAAAAAATTGAAAATAATATCTGAAATTAAAGCTTTTTTTTTTTGTTCTGCAGCTGATTGATTAAAAAATTTTATTCTTTTTTCTAAGCAACTGAGAGATATGATTAGGGCATTTAATTAAAGCTGAAGATGAAAGCTTTCCAACGATATACAATTTATTATAGGTTGTCATACAAAAAAAAATTGAAAAAAATATCTGAAATTAAAGCTTTTTTTTTTTGTTCTCCAGCTGATTGATTAAAAAATTTTTATTCTTTTTTCTAAGCAACTGAGAGATATGATTAGGGCATTTAATTAAAGCTGAAGATGAAAGCTTTCCAACGATATACAATTTATTATAGGTTGTCATACAAAAAAAAAATTGAAAATAATATCTGAAATTAAAGCTTTTTTTTTGTTCTGCAGCCGATTGATTAAAAAATTTTATTCTTTTTTCTAAGCAACTGAGAGATATGATTAGGGCATTTAATTAAAGCTGAAGATGAAAGCTTTCCAACGATATACAATTTATTATAGGTTGTCATACAAAAAAAAAATTGAAAAAAATATCTGAAATTAAAGCTTTTTTTTTTGTTCTGCAGCTGATTGATTAAAAAATTTTTATTCTTTTTTCTAAGCAACTGAGAGATATGATTATGACATCTAATTAAAGATGAAGATGAAAGCTTTCCAACGATATACAATTTATTATAGGTTGTCATACAAAAAAAAATTGAAAAAAATATCTGAAATTAAAGCTTTTTTTTTTGTTCTCCAGCTGATTGATTACAAAATTTTTATTCTTTTTTCTAAGCAACTGAGAGATATAATTAGGGCATTTAATTAAAGCTGAAGATGAAAGCTTTCCAACGATATACAATTTATTATAGGTTGTCATACAAAAAAAAATTGAAAAAAATATCTGAAATTAAAGCTTTTTTTTTTGTTCTCCAGCTGATTGATTAAAAAATTTTTATTTTTTTTTCGAAGCAACTGAGAGATTTGATTAGGGAATTTAATTAAAGCTGAAGATGAAAGCTTTCCAACGATATACAATTTGTTATAGGTTGTCATACAAAAAAAAAATTGAAAAAAATATCTGAAATTAAAGCTTTTTTCTTTTTTCTGCAGCTGATTGATTAAAAAATTTTTATTCTTTTTTCTAAGCAACTGAGAGATATGATTAGGGCATTTAATTAAATCTGAAGATGAAAGCTTTCCAACAATATACAATTTATTATAGGTTGTCATACAAAAAAAAATTGAAAAAAATATCTGAAATTAAAGCTTTTTTTTTGTTCTGCAGCTGATTGATTAAAAAATTTTTATTCTTTTTTCTAAGCAACTGAGAGATATGATTAGGGCATCTAATTAAAGCTGAAGATGAAAGCTTTCCAACGATATACAATTTATTATAGGTTGTCATACAAAAAAAAATTGAAAAAAATATCTGAAATTAAAGCTTTTTTTTTTGTTCTGCAGCTGATTGATTAAAAAATTTTTATTCTTTTTTCTAAGCAACTGAAAGATATGATTAGTGCATTTAATTAAAGCTGAAGATGAAAGCTTTCCAACGATATACAATTTATTATAGGTTGTCATACAAAAAAAATTGAAAAAAATATCTGAAATTAAAGCTTTTTTTTTTTGTTCTCCAGCTGATTGATTAAAAATTTTTTATTCTTTTTTCTAAGCAACTGAGAGATATGATTAGGGCATTTAATTAAAGCTGAAGATGAAAGCTTTCCAACGATATACAATTTATTATAGGTTGTCATACAAAAAAAAAATTGAAAAAAATATCTGAAATTAAAGCTTTTTTTTTGTTCTCCAGCTGATTGATTAAAAATTGTTTATTCTTTTTTCTAAGCAACTGAGAGATATGATTAGGGCATTTAATTAAAGCTGAAGATGAAAGCTTTCCAACGATATACAATTTATTATAGGTTGTCATACAAAAAAAAATTGAAAAAAATATCTGAAATTAAAGCTTTTTTTTTTGTTCTGCAGCTGATTGATTAAAAAATTTTATTCTTTTTTCTAAGCAACTGAGAGATATGATTATGACATCTAATTAAAGCTGAAGATGAAAGCTTTCCAACGATATACAATTTATTATAGGTTGTCATACAAAAAAAATTGAAAAAAATATCTGAAATTAAAGCTTTTTTTTTTTGTTCTCCAGCTGATTGATTAAAAATTTTTTATTCTTTTTTCTAAGCAACTGAGAGATATGATTAGGGCATTTAATTAAAGCTGAAGATGAAAGCTTTCCAACGATATACAATTTATTATAGGTTGTCATACAAAAAAAAAATTGAAAAAAATATCTGAAATTAAAGCTTTTTTTTTGTTCTCCAGCTGATTGATTAAAAATTGTTTATTCTTTTTTCTAAGCAACTGAGAGATATGATTAGGGCATTTAATTAAAGCTGAAGATGAAAGCTTTCCAACGATATACAATTTATTATAGGTTGTCATACAAAAAAAAAATTGAAAAAAATATCTGAAATTAAAGCTTTTTTTTTGTTCTCCAGCTGATTGATTAAAAATTGTTTATTCTTTTTTCTAAGCAACTGAGAGATATGATTAGGGCATTTAATTAAAGCTGAAGATGAAAGCTTTCCAACGATATACAATTTATTATAGGTTGTCATACAAAAAAAAATTGAAAAAAATATCTGAAATTAAAGCTTTTTTTTTGTTCTCCAGCTGATTGATTAAAAAATGTTTATTCTTTTTTCCAAGCAACTGAGAGATATGATTAGGGCATTTAATTAAAACTGAAAATGTAAGCTTTCCAACGATATACAATTTATTATAGGTTGTCATACAAAAAAAAATTGAAAAATATATCTGAAATTAAAGCTTTTTTTTTTGTTCTGCAGCTGATTGATTAAAAATTTTTTATTCTTTTTTCTAAGCAACTGAGAAATATAATAAGGGCATTTAATTAAAGCTGAAGATGTTAGCTTTCCAACGATATACAATTTATTATAGGTTGCCATACAAAAAAAAATTGAAAAAAATATCTGAAATTAAAGCTTTTTTTTTGTTCTCCAGCTGATTGATTAAAAAATGTTTATTCTTTTTTCTAAGCAACTGAGAGATATGATTAGGGCATTAAATTAAAGCTGAAGATGAAAGCTTTCCAACGATATACAATTTATTATAGGTTGTCATACAAAAAAAATTGACAATAATATCTGAAATTAAAGCTTTTTTTTTTTGTTTTGCAGCTGATTGATTAAATAATTTGTATTCTTTTTTCTAAGCAACTGAGAGATATGATTAGGGCATTTAATTAAAGCTGAAGATGAAAGCTTTCCAACGATATACAATTTATTATAGGTTGTCATACAAAAAAAAATTGAAAAAAATATCTGAAATTAAAGCTTTTTTTTTGTTCTGCAGCTGATTGATTAAAAAATTTTTATTCTTTTTTCTAAGCAACTGAGAGATATGATTAGGGCATTTAATTAAAGTTGAAGATGAAAGCTTTCCAACGATATACAATTTATTATAGGTTGTCATACAAAAAAAAATTGAAAAAAATATCTGAAATTAAAGCTTTTTTTTTTGTTCTCCAGCTGATTGATTAAAAAATTTTTATTCTTTTTTCTAAGCAACTGAGAGATATGATTAGGGCATTTAATTAAAGCTGAAGATGTAAGCTTTCCAACGATATACAATTTATTATAGGTTGCCATACAAAAAAAAATTGAAAAAAATATCTGAAATTAAAGCTTTTTTTTTTGTTCTCCAGCTGATTGATTAAAAAATTTTTATTCTTTTTTCTAAGCAACTGAGAGATATGATTAGGGCATTTAATTAAAGCTGAAGATGAAAGCTTTCCAACGATATACAATTTATTATAGGTTGTCATACAAAAAAAAATTGAAAAAAATATCTGAAATTAAAGCTTTTTTTTTGTTCTGCAGCTGATTGATTAAAAAATTTTTATTCTTTTTTCTAAGCAACTGAGAGATATGATTAGGGCATTTAATTAAAGCTGAAGATGAAAGCTTTCCAACGATATACAATTTATTATAGGTTGTCATACAAAAAAAAATTGAAAAAAATATCTGAAATTAAAGCTTTTTTTTTTGTTCTCCAGCTGATTGATTAAAAAATTTTTATTCTTTTTTCTAAGCAACTGAGAGATATGATTAGGGCATTTAATTAAAGCTGAAGATGAAAGCTTTCCAACGATATACAATTTATTATAGGTTGTCATACAAAAAAAAATTGAAAAAAATATCTGAAATTAAAGCTTTTTTTTTGTTCTCCAGCTGATTGATTAAAAAATGTTTATTCTTTTTTCTAAGCAACTGAGAGATATGATTAGGGCATTAAATTAAAGCTGAAGATGAAAGCTTTCCAACGATATACAATTTATTATAGGTTGTCATACAAAAAAAATTGACAATAATATCTGAAATTAAAGCTTTTTTTTTTTGTTTTGCAGCTGATTGATTAAATAATTTGTATTCTTTTTTCTAAGCAACTGAGAGATATGATTAGGGCATTTAATTAAAGCTGAAGATGAAAGCTTTCCAACGATATACAATTTATTATAGGTTGTCATACAAAAAAAAATTGAAAAAAATATCTGAAATTAAAGCTTTTTTTTTGTTCTGCAGCTGATTGATTAAAAAATTTTTATTCTTTTTTCTAAGCAACTGAGAGATATGATTAGGGCATTTAATTAAAGCTGAAGATGAAAGCTTTCCAACGATATACAATTTATTATAGGTTGTCATACAAAAAAAAATTGAAAAAAATATCTGAAATTAAAGCTTTTTTTTTTGTTCTCCAGCTGATTGATTAAAAAATTTTTATTCTTTTTTCTAAGCAACTGAGAGATATGATTAGGGCATTTAATTAAAGCTGAAGATGTAAGCTTTCCAACGATATACAATTTATTATAGGTTGCCATACAAAAAAAAATTGAAAAAAATATCTGAAATTAAAGCTTTTTTTTTTGTTCTCCAGCTGATTGATTAAAAAATTTTTATTCTTTTTTCTAAGCAACTGAGAGATATGATTAGGACATTTAATTAAAGCTGAAGATGAAAGCTTTCCAACGATATACAATTTATTATAGGTTGTCATACAAAAAAAAATTGAAAAAAATATCTGAAATTAAAGCTTTTTTTTTTGTTCCCCAGCTGATTGATTAAAAAATGTTTATTCTTTTTTCTAAGCAACTGAGAGATATGATTAGGGCATTTAATTAAAGCTGAAAATGTAAGCTTTCCAACAATATACAATTTATTATAGGTTGTCATACAAAAAAAAATTGAAAAATATATCTGAAATTAAAGATTTTTTTTTTGTTCTGCAGCTGATTGATTAAAAAATTTGTATTCTTTTTTCTAAGCAACTGAGAGATATGATTAGGGCATTTAATTAAAGCTGAAGATGAAAGCTTTCCAACGATATACAATTTATTATAGGTTGTCATACAAAAAAAAATTGAAAATAATATCTGAAATTAAAGCTTTTTTTTTTTGTTCTGCAGCTGATTGATTAAAAAATTTTTATTCTTTTTTCTAAGCAACTGAGAGATATGATTAGGGCATTAAATTAAAGCTGAAGATGAAAGCTTTCCAACGATATACAATTTATTATAGGTTGTCATACAAAAAAAAATTGAAAAAAATATCTGAAAGTAAAGCTTTTTTTTTTGTTCTGCAGCTGATTGATTAAAAAATTTTTATTCTTTTTTCTAAGCAACTGAGAGATATGATTAGGGCATTTAATTAAAGCTGAAGATGAAAGCTTTCCAACGATATACAATTTATTATAGGTTGTCATACAAAAAAAAATTGAAAAATATATCTGAAATTAAAGATTTTTTTTTTGTTCTGCAGCTGATTGATTAAAAATTTTTTATTCTTTTTTCTAAGCAACTGAGAAATATAATAAGGGCATTTAATTAAAGCTGAAGATGTTAGCTTTCCAACGATATACAATTTATTATAGGTTGCCATACAAAAAAAAAAATTGAAAAAAATATCTGAAATTAAAGCTTTTTTTTTTGTTCTCCAGCTGATTGATTAAAAAATTTTTATTCTTTTTTCTAAGCAACTGAGAGATATGATTAGGGCATTAAATTAAAGCTGAAGATGAAAGCTTTCCAACGATATACAATTTATTATAGGTTGTCATACAAAAAAAATTGACAATAATATCTGAAATTAAAGCTTTTTTTTTTTGTTCTGCAGCTGATTGATTAAATAATTTGTATTCTTTTTTCTAAGCAACTGAGAGATATGATTAGGGCATTTAATTAAAGCTGAAGATGAAAGCTTTCCAACGATATACAATTTATTATAGGTTGTCATACAAAAAAAAATTGAAAAAAATATCTGAAATTAAAGCTTTTTTTTTTGTTCTGCAGCTGATTGATTAAAAAATTTTTATTCTTTTTTCTAAGCAACTGAGAGATATGATTATGACATTTAATTAAAGCTGAAGATGAAAGCTTTCCAACGATATACAATTTATTATAGGTTGTCATACAAAAAAAAATTGAAAAAAATATCTCAAATTAAAGCTTTTTTTTTTGTTCTCCAGCTGATTGATTAAAAAATTTTTATTCTTTTTTCTAAGCAACTGAGAGATATGATTAGGGCATTTAATTAAAGCTGAAGATAAAAGCTTTCCAACGATATACAATTTATTATAGGTTGTCATACAAAAAAAAATTGAAAAAAATATCTGAAATGAAAGCTTTTTTTTTGTTCTCCAGCTGATTGATTAAAAAATTTTTATTCTTTTTTCTAAGCAACTGAGAGATATGATTAGGGCATTTAATTAAAGCTGAATATGAAAGCTTTCCAACGATATACAATTTATTATAGGTTGTCATACAAAAAAAAATTGAAAAAAATATCTGAAATGAAAGCTTTTATTTTTGTTCTCCAGCTGATTGATTAAAAAATTTTTATTCTTTTTTCTAAGCAACTGAGAGATATGATTAGGGCATTTAATTAAAGCTGAAGATGAAAGCTTTCCAACGATATACAATTTATTATAGGTTGTCATACAAAAAAAAATTGAAAAATATATCTGAAATTAAAGATTTTTTTTTTGTTCTGCAGCTGATTGATTAAAAAATTTTTATTCTTTTTTCTAAGCAACTGAGAAATATGATAAGGGCATTTAATTAAAGCTGAAGATGTTAGCTTTCCAACGATATACAATTTATTATAGGTTGTCATACAAAAAAAAATTGAAAAAAATATCTGAAATTAAAGCTTTTTTTTTGTTCTCCAGCTGATTGATTAAAAAATTTTTATTCTTTTTTCTAAGCAACTGAGAGATATGATTAGGGCATTTAATTAAAGCTGAAGATGAAAGCTTTCCAACGATATACAATTTATTATAGGTTGTCATACAAAAAAAAAATTGAAAATAATATCTGAAATTAAAGCTTTTTTTTTGTTCTGCAGCTGATTGATTAAAAAATTTTTATTCTTTTTTCTAAGCAACTGAGAGATATGATTAGGGCATTTAATTAAAGCTGAAGATGAAAGCTTTCCAACGATATACAATTTATTATAGGTTGTCATACAAAAAAAAATTGAAAAAAATATCTGAAATTAAAGCTTTTTTTTTTGTTCTGCAGCTGATTGATTAAAAAATTTTTATTCTTTTTTCTAAGCAACTGAGAGATATGATTATGACATCTAATTAAAGCTGAAGATGAAAGCTTTCCAACGATATACAATTTATTATAGGTTGCCATACAAAAAAAAATTGAAAAAAATATCTGAAATTAAAGCTTTTTTTTTGTTCTGCAGCTGATTGATTAAAAAATTTTTATTCTTTTTTCTAAGCAACTGAGAGATATGATTAGGGCATTTAATTAAAGCTGAAGATGAAAGCTTTCCAACGATATACAATTTATTATAGGTTGTCATACAAAAAAAAATTGAAAATAATATCTGAAATTAAAGCTTTTTTTTTTGTTCTGCAGCCGATTGATTAAAAAATTTTATTCTTTTTTCTAAGCAACTGAGAGATATGATTAGGGCATTTAATTAAAGCTGAAGATGAAAGCTTTCCAACGATATACAATTTGTTATAGGTTGTCATACAAAAAAAAATTGAAAAAAATATCTGAAATTAAAGCTTTTTTCTTTTTTCTGCAGCTGATTGATTAAAAAATTTGTATTCTTTTTTCTAAGCAACTGAGAGATATGATTAGGGCATTTAATTAAAGCTGAAAATGTAAGCTTTCCAACGATATACAATTTATTATAGGTTGTCATACAAAAAAAAATTGAAAAAAATATCTGAAATTAAAGCTTTTTTTTTGTTCTGCAGCTGATTGATTAAAAAATTTTTATTCTTTTTTCTAAGCAACTGAGAGATATGATTAGGGCATCTAATTAAAGCTGAAGATGAAAGCTTTCCAACGATATACAATTTATTATAGGTTGTCATACAAAAAAAAAATTGAAAAAAATATCTGAAATTAAAGCTTTTTTTTTGTTCTCCAGCTGATTGATTAAAAATTTTTTATTCTTTTTTCTAAGCAACTGAGAGATATGATTAGGGCATTTAATTAAAGCTGAAGATGAAAGCTTTCCAACGATATACAATTTATTATAGGTTGTCATACAAAAAAAAATTGAAAAAAATATCTGAAATTAAAGCTTTTTTTTTTGTTCTGCAGCTGATTGATTAAAAAATTGTATTCTTTTTTCTAAGCAACTGAGAGATATGATTATGACATCTAATTAAAGCTGAATATGTAAGCTTTCCAACGATATACAATTTATTATAGGTTGTCATACAAAAAAAAATTGAAAAAAATATCTGAAATTAAAGCTTTTTTTTTGTTCTCCAGCTGATTGATTAAAAAATGTTTATTCTTTTTTCCAAGCAACTGAGAGATATGATTAGGGCATTTAATTAAAACTGAAAATGTAAGCTTTCCAACGATATACAATTTATTATAGGTTGTCATACAAAAAAAAATTGAAAAATATATCTGAAATTAAAGCTTTTTTTTTTGTTCTGCAGCTGATTGATTAAAAATTTTTTATTCTTTTTTCTAAGCAACTGAGAAATATAATAAGGGCATTTAATTAAAGCTGAAGATGTTAGCTTTCCAACGATATACAATTTATTATAGGTTGCCATACAAAAAAAAATTGAAAAAAATATCTGAAATTAAAGCTTTTTTTTTGTTCTCCAGCTGATTGATTAAAAAATGTTTATTCTTTTTTCCAAGCAACTGAGAGATATGATTAGGGCATTTAATTAAAACTGAAAATGTAAGCTTTCCAACGATATACAATTTATTATAGGTTGTCATACAAAAAAAAATTGAAAAATATATCTGAAATTAAAGCTTTTTTTTTTGTTCTGCAGCTGATTGATTAAAAATTTTTTATTCTTTTTTCTAAGCAACTGAGAAATATAATAAGGGCATTTAATTAAAGCTGAAGATGTTAGCTTTCCAACGATATACAATTTATTATAGGTTGCCATACAAAAAAAAATTGAAAAAAATATCTGAAATTAAAGCTTTTTTTTTGTTCTCCAGCTGATTGATTAAAAAATGTTTATTCTTTTTTCCAAGCAACTGAGAGATATGATTATGACATCTAATTAAAGCTGAAGATGAAAGCTTTCCAACGATATACAATTTATTATAGGTTGCCATACAAAAAAAAATTGAAAAAAATATCTGAAATTAAAGCTTTTTTTTTGTTCTCCAGCTGATTGATTAAAAAATGTTTATTCTTTTTTCCAAGCAACTGAGAGATATGATTAGGGCATTTAATTAAAACTGAAAATGTAAGCTTTCCAACGATATACAATTTATTATAGGTTGTCATACAAAAAAAAATTGAAAAATATATCTGAAATTAAAGCTTTTTTTTTTGTTCTGCAGCTGATTGATTAAAAATTTTTTATTCTTTTTTCTAAGCAACTGAGAAATATAATAAGGGCATTTAATTAAAGCTGAAGATGTTAGCTTTCCAACGATATACAATTTATTATAGGTTGCCATACAAAAAAAAATTGAAAAAAATATCTGAAATTAAAGCTTTTTTTTTGTTCTCCAGCTGATTGATTAAAAAATGTTTATTCTTTTTTCTAAGCAACTGAGAGATATGATTAGGGCATTAAATTAAAGCTGAAGATGAAAGCTTTCCAACGATATACAATTTATTATAGGTTGTCATACAAAAAAAATTGACAATAATATCTGAAATTAAAGCTTTTTTTTTTTGTTTTGCAGCTGATTGATTAAAAAATTTGTATTCTTTTTTCTAAGCAACTGAGAGATATGATTAGGGCATTTAATTAAAGCTGAAGATGAAAGCTTTCCAACGATATACAATTTATTATAGGTTGTCATACAAAAAAAAATTGAAAAAAATATCTGAAATTAAAGCTTTTTTTTTGTTCTGCAGCTGATTGATTAAAAAATTTTTATTCTTTTTTCTAAGCAACTGAGAGATATGATTAGGGCATTTAATTAAAGCTGAAGATGAAAGCTTTCCAACGATATACAATTTATTATAGGTTGTCATACAAAAAAAAATTGAAAAAAATATCTGAAATTAAAGCTTTTTTTTTTGTTCTCCAGCTGATTGATTAAAAAATTTTTATTCTTTTTTCTAAGCAACTGAGAGATATGATTAGGGCATTTAATTAAAGCTGAAGATGTAAGCTTTCCAACGATATACAATTTATTATAGGTTGCCATACAAAAAAAAATTGAAAAAAATATCTGAAATTAAAGCTTTTTTTTTTGTTCTCCAGCTGATTGATTAAAAAATTTTTATTCTTTTTTCTAAGCAACTGAGAGATATGATTAGGGCATTTAATTAAAGCTGAAGATGAAAGCTTTCCAACGATATACAATTTATTATAGGTTGTCATACAAAAAAAAATTGAAAAAAATATCTGAAATTAAAGCTTTTTTTTTGTTCTGCAGCTGATTGATTAAAAAATTTTTATTCTTTTTTCTAAGCAACTGAGAGATATGATTAGGGCATTTAATTAAAGCTGAAGATGAAAGCTTTCCAACGATATACAATTTATTATAGGTTGTCATACAAAAAAAAATTGAAAAAAATATCTGAAATTAAAGCTTTTTTTTTTGTTCTCCAGCTGATTGATTAAAAAATTTTTATTCTTTTTTCTAAGCAACTGAGAGATATGATTAGGGCATTTAATTAAAGCTGAAGATGAAAGCTTTCCAACGATATACAATTTATTATAGGTTGTCATACAAAAAAAAATTGAAAAAAATATCTGAAATTAAAGCTTTTTTTTTGTTCTCCAGCTGATTGATTAAAAAATGTTTATTCTTTTTTCTAAGCAACTGAGAGATATGATTAGGGCATTAAATTAAAGCTGAAGATGAAAGCTTTCCAACGATATACAATTTATTATAGGTTGTCATACAAAAAAAATTGACAATAATATCTGAAATTAAAGCTTTTTTTTTTTGTTTTGCAGCTGATTGATTAAATAATTTGTATTCTTTTTTCTAAGCAACTGAGAGATATGATTAGGGCATTTAATTAAAGCTGAAGATGAAAGCTTTCCAACGATATACAATTTATTATAGGTTGTCATACAAAAAAAAATTGAAAAAAATATCTGAAATTAAAGCTTTTTTTTTGTTCTGCAGCTGATTGATTAAAAAATTTTTATGCTTTTTTCTAAGCAACTGAGAGATATGATTAGGGCATTTAATTAAAGCTGAAGATGAAAGCTTTCCAACGATATACAATTTATTATAGGTTGTCATACAAAAAAAAATTGAAAAAAATATCTGAAATTAAAGCTTTTTTTTTTGTTCTCCAGCTGATTGATTAAAAAATTTTTATTCTTTTTTCTAAGCCACTGAGAGATATGATTAGGGCATTTAATTAAAGCTGAAGATGTAAGCTTTCCAACGATATACAATTTATTATAGGTTGCCATACAAAAAAAAATTGAAAAAAATATCTGAAATTAAAGCTTTTTTTTTTGTTCTCCAGCTGATTGATTAAAAAATTTTTATTCTTTTTTCTAAGCAACTGAGAGATATGATTAGGACATTTAATTAAAGCTGAAGATGAAAGCTTTCCAACGATATACAATTTATTATAGGTTGTCATACAAAAAAAAATTGAAAAAAATATCTGAAATTAAAGCTTTTTTTTTTGTTCCCCAGCTGATTGATTAAAAAATGTTTATTCTTTTTTCTAAGCAACTGAGAGATATGATTAGGGCATTTAATTAAAGCTGAAAATGTAAGCTTTCCAACAATATACAATTTATTATAGGTTGTCATACAAAAAAAAATTGAAAAATATATCTGAAATTAAAGATTTTTTTTTTGTTCTGCAGCTGATTGATTAAAAAATTTGTATTCTTTTTTCTAAGCAACTGAGAGATATGATTAGGGCATTTAATTAAAGCTGAAGATGAAAGCTTTCCAACGATATACAATTTATTATAGGTTGTCATACAAAAAAAAATTGAAAATAATATCTGAAATTAAAGCTTTTTTTTTTTTGTTCTGCAGCTGATTGATTAAAAAATTTTTATTCTTTTTTCTAAGCAACTGAGAGATATGATTAGGGCATTAAATTAAAGCTGAAGATGAAAGCTTTCCAACGATATACAATTTATTATAGGTTGTCATACAAAAAAAAATTGAAAAAAATATCTGAAAGTAAAGCTTTTATTTTTGTTCTCCAGCTGATTGATTAAAAAATTTTTATTCTTTTTTCTAAGCAACTGAGAGATATGATTAGGGCATTTAATTAAAGCTGAAGATGAAAGCTTTCCAACGATATACAATTTATTATAGGTTGTCATACAAAAAAAAATTGAAAAATATATCTGAAATTAAAGATTTTTTTTTTGTTCTGCAGCTGATTGATTAAAAATTTTTTATTCTTTTTTCTAAGCAACTGAGAAATATAATAAGGGCATTTAATTAAAGCTGAAGATGTTAGCTTTCCAACGATATACAATTTATTATAGGTTGCCATACAAAAAAAAAAATTGAAAAAAATATCTGAAATTAAAGCTTTTTTTTTTGTTCTCCAGCTGATTGATTAAAAAATTTTTATTCTTTTTTCTAAGCAACTGAGAGATATGATTAGGGCATTAAATTAAAGCTGAAGATGAAAGCTTTCCAACGATATACAATTTATTATAGGTTGTCATACAAAAAAAATTGACAATAATATCTGAAATTAAAGCTTTTTTTTTTTGTTCTGCAGCTGATTGATTAAAAAATTTGTATTCTTTTTTCTAAGCAACTGAGAGATATGATTAGGGCATTTAATTAAAGCTGAAGATGAAAGCTTTCCAACGATATACAATTTATTATAGGTTGTCATACAAAAAAAAATTGAAAAAAATATCTGAAATTAAAGCTTTTTTTTTTGTTCTGCAGCTGATTGATTAAAAAATTTTTATTCTTTTTTCTAAGCAACTGAGAGATATGATTATGACATTTAATTAAAGCTGAAGATGAAAGCTTTCCAACGATATACAATTTATTATAGGTTGTCATACAAAAAAAAATTGAAAAAAATATCTCAAATTAAAGCTTTTTTTTTTGTTCTCCAGCTGATTGATTAAAAAATTTTTATTCTTTTTTCTAAGCAACTGAGAGATATGATTAGGGCATTTAATTAAAGCTGAAGATAAAAGCTTTCCAACGATATACAATTTATTATAGGTTGTCATACAAAAAAAAATTGAAAAAAATATCTGAAATGAAAGCTTTTTTTTTGTTCTCCAGCTGATTGATTAAAAAATTTTTATTCTTTTTTCTAAGCAACTGAGAGATATGATTAGGGCATTTAATTAAAGCTGAATATGAAAGCTTTCCAACGATATACATTTTATTATAGGTTGTCATACAAAAAAAAATTGAAAAAAATATCTGAAATGAAAGCTTTTATTTTTGTTCTCCAGCTGATTGATTAAAAAATTTTTATTCTTTTTTCTAAGCAACTGAGAGATATGATTAGGGCATTTAATTAAAGCTGAAGATGAAAGCTTTCCAACGATATACAATTTATTATAGGTTGTCATACAAAAAAAAATTGAAAAATATATCTGAAATTAAAGATTTTTTTTTTGTTCTGCAGCTGATTGATTAAAAAATTTTTATTCTTTTTTCTAAGCAACTGAGAAATATGATAAGGGCATTTAATTAAAGCTGAAGATGTTAGCTTTCCAACGATATACAATTTATTATAGGTTGCCATACAAAAAAAAATTGAAAAAAATATCTGAAATTAAAGCTTTTTTTTTGTTCTCCAGCTGATTGATTAAAAAATTTTTATTCTTTTTTCTAAGCAACTGAGAGATATGATTAGGGCATTTAATTAAAGCTGAAGATGAAAGCTTTCCAACGATATACAATTTATTATAGGTTGTCATACAAAAAAAAAATTGAAAATAATATCTGAAATTAAAGCTTTTTTTTTGTTCTGCAGCTGATTGATTAAAAAATTTTTATTCTTTTTTCTAAGCAACTGAGAGATATGATTAGGGCATTTAATTAAAGCTGAAGATGAAAGCTTTCCAACGATATACAATTTATTATAGGTTGTCATACAAAAAAAAATTGAAAAAAATATCTGAAATTAAAGCTTTTTTTTTTGTTCTGCAGCTGATTGATTAAAAAATTTTTATTCTTTTTTCTAAGCAACTGAGAGATATGATTATGACATCTAATTAAAGCTGAAGATGAAAGCTTTCCAACGATATACAATTTATTATAGGTTGCCATACAAAAAAAAATTGAAAAAAATATCTGAAATTAAAGCTTTTTTTTTGTTCTCCAGCTGATTGATTAAAAAATTTTTATTCTTTTTTCTAAGCAACTGAGAGATATGATTAGGGCATTTAATTAAAGCTGAAGATGAAAGCTTTCCAACGATATACAATTTATTATAGGTTGTCATACAAAAAAAAATTGAAAATAATATCTGAAATTAAAGCTTTTTTTTTTGTTCTGCAGCCGATTGATTAAAAAATTTTATTCTTTTTTCTAAGCAACTGAGAGATATGATTAGGGCATTTAATTAAAGCTGAAGATGAAAGCTTTCCAACGATATACAATTTGTTATAGGTTGTCATACAAAAAAAAATTGAAAAAAATATCTGAAATTAAAGCTTTTTTCTTTTTTCTGCAGCTGATTGATTAAAAAATTTGTATTCTTTTTTCTAAGCAACTGAGAGATATGATTAGGGCATTTAATTAAAGCTGAAAATGTAAGCTTTCCAACGATATACAATTTATTATAGGTTGTCATACAAAAAAAAATTGAAAAAAATATCTGAAATTAAAGCTTTTTTTTTGTTCTGCAGCTGATTGATTAAAATATTGTTTATGCTTTTTTCTAAGCAACTTACAGATATGATTAGGGCATCTAATTAAAGCTGAAGATGAAAGCTTTCCAACGATATACAATTTATTATAGGTTGTCATACAAAAAAAAAATTGAAAAAAATATCTGAAATTAAAGCTTTTTTTTTGTTCTCCAGCTGATTGATTAAAAATTTTTTATTCTTTTTTCTAAGCAACTGAGAGATATGATTAGGGCATTTAATTAAAGCTGAAGATGAAAGCTTTCCAACGATATACAATTTATTATAGGTTGTCATACAAAAAAAAATTGAAAAAAATATCTGAAATTAAAGCTTTTTTTTTTGTTCTGCAGCTGATTGATTAAAAAATTGTATTCTTTTTTCTAAGCAACTGAGAGATATGATTATGACATCTAATTAAAGCTGAATATGTAAGCTTTCCAACGATATACAATTTATTATAGGTTGTCATACAAAAAAAAATTGAAAAAAATATCTGAAATTAAAGCTTTTTTTTTGTTCTCCAGCTGATTGATTAAAAAATGTTTATTCTTTTTTCCAAGCAACTGAGAGATATGATTAGGGCATTTAATTAAAACTGAAAATGTAAGCTTTCCAACGATATACAATTTATTATAGGTTGTCATACAAAAAAAAATTGAAAAATATATCTGAAATTAAAGCTTTTTTTTTTGTTCTGCAGCTGATTGATTAAAAATTTTTTATTCTTTTTTCTAAGCAACTGAGAAATATAATAAGGGCATTTAATTAAAGCTGAAGATGTTAGCTTTCCAACGATATACAATTTATTATAGGTTGCCATACAAAAAAAAATTGAAAAAAATATCTGAAATTAAAGCTTTTTTTTTGTTCTCCAGCTGATTGATTAAAAAATTTTTATTCTTTTTTCTAAGCAACTGAGAGATATGATTAGGGCATTTAATTAAAGCTGAATATGAAAGCTTTCCAACGATATACATTTTATTATAGGTTGTCATACAAAAAAAAATTGAAAAAAATATCTGAAATTAAAGCTTTTTTTTTGTTCTCCAGCTGATTGATTAAAAAATTTTTATTCTTTTTTCTAAGCAACTGAGAGATATGATTAGGGCATTTAATTAAAGCTGAAAATGTAAGCTTTCCAACGATATACAATTTATTATAGGTTGCCATACAAAAAAAAATTGAAAAAAATATCTGAAATTAAAGCTTTTTTTTTATTCTCCAGCTGATTGATTAAAAAATTTGTATTCTTTTTTCTAAGCAACTGAGAGATATGATTAGGGCATTAAATTAAAGCTGAAGATGAAAGCTTTCCAACGATATACAATTTATTATAGGTTGTCATACAAAAAAAATTGACAATAATATCTGAAATTAAAGCTTTTTTTTTTTGTTCTGCAGCTGATTGATTAAAAAATTTGTATTCTTTTTTCTAAGCAACTGAGAGATATGATTAGGGCATTTAATTAAAGCTGAAGATGAAAGCTTTCCAACGATATACAATTTATTATAGGTTGTCATACAAAAAAAAATTGAAAAAAATATCTGAAATTAAAGCTTTTTTTTTGTTCTGCAGCTGATTGATTAAAAAATTTTTATTCTTTTTTCTAAGCAACTGAGAGATATGATTATGACATTTAATTAAAGCTGAAGATGAAAGCTTTCCAACGATATACAATTTATTATAGGTTGTCATACAAAAAAAAATTGAAAAAAATATCTGAAATTAAAGCTTTTTTTTTTGTTCTCCAGCTGATTGATTAAAAAATTTTTATTCTTTTTTCTAAGCAACTGAGAGATATGATTAGGGCATTTAATTAAAGCTGAAGATAAAAGCTTTCCAACGATATACAATTTTTTAATAGGTTGTCATACAAAAAAAAATTGAAAAAAATATCTGAAATGAAAGCTTTTTTTTTGTTCTCCAGCTGATTGATTAAAAAATTTTTATTCTTTTTTCTAAGCAACTGAGAGATATGATTAGGGCATTTAATTAAAGCTGAATATGAAAGCTTTCCAACGATATACATTTTATTATAGGTTGTCATACAAAAAAAAATTGAAAAAAATATCTGAAATGAAAGCTTTTATTTTTGTTCTCCAGCTGATTGATTAAAAAATTTTTATTCTTTTTTCTAAGCAACTGAGAGATATGATTAGGGCATCTAATTAAAGCTGAAGATGAAAGCTTTCCAACGATATACAATTTATTATAGGTTGTCATACAAAAAAAAATTGAAAAAAATATCTGAAATTAAAGCTTTTTTTTTGTTCTCCAGCTGATTGATTAAAAAATGTTTATTCTTTTTTCTAAGCAACTGAGAGATATGATTAGGGCATTTAATTAAAGCTGAAAATAAAAGCTTTCCAACGATATACAATTTATTATAGGTTGTCATACAAAAAAAAATTGAAAAATATATCTGAAATTAAAGATTTTTTTTTTGTTCTGCAGCTGATTGATTAAAAAATTTTTATTCTTTTTTTAAGCAACTGAGAAATATGATAAGAGCATTTAATTAAAGCTGAAGATGTTAGCTTTCCAACGATATACAATTTATTATAGGTTGCCATACAAAAAAAAATTGAAAAAAATATCTGAAATTAAAGCTTTTTTTTTTGTTCTCCAGCTGATTGATTAAAAAATTTTTATTCTTTTTTCTAAGCAACTGAGAGATATGATTAGGGCATTTAATTAAAGCTGAAGATGAAAGCTTTCCAACGATATATAATTTATTATAGGTTGTCATACAAAAAAAAAATTGAAAATAATATCTGAAATTAAAGCTTTTTTTTTTGTTCTGCAGCTGATTGATTAAAAAATTTTATTCTTTTTTTTAAGCAACTGAGAGATATGATTAGGGCATTTAATTAAAGCTGAAGATGAAAGCTTTCCAACGATATACAATTTATTATAGGTTGTCATACAAAAAAAAATTGTAAAAAATATTTGAAATTAAAGCTTTTATTTTTGTTCTGCAGCTGATTGATTAAAAAATTTTTATTCTTTTTTCTAAGCAACTGAGAGATATGATTATGACATCTAATTAAAGCTGAAGATGAAAGCTTTCCAACGATATACAATTTATTATAGGTTGTCATACAAAAAAAAATTGAAAAAAATATCTGAAATTAAAGCTTTTTTTTTTGTTCTGCAGCTGATTGATTAAAAAATTTTTATTCTTTTTTCTAAGCAACTGAGAGATATGATTAGGGCATTAAATTAAAGCTGAAGATGAAAGCTTTCCAACGATATACAATTTATTATAGGTTGTCATACAAAAAAAAATTGAAAATAATATCTGAAATTAAAGCTTTTTTTTTTGTTCTGCAGCCGATTGATTAAAAAATTTTATTCTTTTTTCTAAGCAACTGAGAGATATGATTAGGGCATTTAATTAAAGCTGAAGATGTAAGCTTTCCAACGATATACAATTTATTATAGGTTGTCATACAAAAAAAAATTGAAAAAAATATCAGAAATTAAAGCTTTTTTTTTTGTTCTGCAGCTGATTGATTAAAAAATTTTTATTCTTTTTTCTAAGCAACTGAGAGATATGATTATGACATCTAATTAAAGCTGAAGATGAAAGCTTTCCAACGATATACAATTTATTATAGGTTGTCATACAAAAAAAAAATTGAAAAAAATATCTGAAATTAAAGCTTTTTTTTTTTGTTCTGCAGCTGATTGATTAAAAAATTTTTATTCTTTTTTCTAAGCAACTGAGAGATATGATTATGGCATTTAATTAAAGCTGAAGATGAAAGCTTTCCAACGATATACAATTTATTATAGGTTGTCATACAAAAAAAAATTAAAAAAAAAAATCTGAAATTAAAGCTTTTTTTTTTGTTCTCCAGCTGATTGATTAAAAAATGTTTATTCTTTTTTCTAAGCGACTGAGAGATATGATTAGGGCATTTAATTAAAGCTGAAGATGAAAGCTTTCCAACGATATACAATTTATTATAGGTTGTCATACAAAAAAAAATTGAAAATAATATCTGAAATTAAAGCTTTTTTTTTTGTTCTGCAGCCGATTGATTAAAAAATTTTATTCTTTTTTCTAAGCAACTGAGAGATATGATTAGGGCATTTAATTAAAGCTGAAGATGAAAGCTTTCCAACGATATACAATTTATTATAGGTTGTCATACAAAAAAAAATTGAAAAAAATATCTGAAATTAAAGCTTTTTTTTTGTTCTTCAGCTGATTGATTAAAAAATTTTTATTCTTTTTTCTAAGCAACTGAGAGATATGATTATGACATCTAATTAAAGCTGAAGATGAAAGCTTTCCAACGATATACAATTTATTATAGGTTGTCATACAAAAAAAAATTGAAAAAAATATCTCAAATTAAAGCTTTTTTTTTTGTTCTCCAGCTGATTGATTAAAAAATTTTTATTCTTTTTTCTAAGCAACTGAGAGATATGATTAGGGCATTTAATTAAAGCTGAAGATGAAAGCTTTCCAACGATATACAATTTATTATAGGTTGTCATACAAAAAAAAATTGAAAAAAATATCTGAAATTAAAGCTTTTTTTTTGTTCTGCAGCTGATTGATTAAAAAAATTTTATTCTTTTTTCTAAGCAACTGAGAGATATGATTAGGGCATCTAATTAAAGCTGAAGATGAAAGCTTTCCAACGATATACAATTTATTATAGGTTGTCATACAAAAAAAAATTGAAAAAAATATCTGAAATTAAAGCTTTTTTTTTGTTCTTCAGCTGATTGATTAAAAAATTTTTATTCTTTTTTCTAAGCAACTGAGAGATATGATTATGACATCTTATTAAAGCTGAAGATGAAAGCTTTCCAACGATATACAATTTATTATAGGTTGTCATACAAAAAAAAATTGAAAAAAATATCTCAAATTAAAGCTTTTTTTTTGTTCTGCAGCTGATTGATTAAAAAATTTTTATTCTTTTTTCTAAGCAACTGAGAGATATGATTAGGGCATTTAATTAAAGCTGAAGATGAAAGCTTTCCAACGATATACAATTTATTATAGGTTGTCATACAAAAAAAAATTGAAAAAAATATCTGAAATTAAAGCTTTTTTTTTTGTTCTGCAGCTGATTGATTAAAAAATTTTTATTCTTTTTTCTAAGCAACTGAGAGTTATGATTATGACATCTAATTAAAGCTGAAGATGTAAGCTTTCCAACGATATACAATTTATTATAGGTTGTCATACAAAAAAAAATTGAAAAAAATATCTGAAATTAAAGCTTTTTTTTTTGTTCTGCAGCTGATTGATTAAAAAATTTTAATTCTTTTTTCTAAGCAACTGAGAGATATGACTAGTGCATTTAATTAAAGCTGAAGATGTAAGCTTTCCAACGATATACAATTTATTATAGGTTGTCATACAAAAAAAAATTGAAAAAAATATCTGAAATTAAAGCTTTTTTTTTTGTTCTGCAGCTGATTGATTAAAAAATTTTAATTCTTTTTTCTAAGCAACTGAGAGATATGACTAGTGCATTTAATTAAAGCTGAAGATGAAAGCTTTCCAACGATATACAATTTATTATAGGTTGTCATACAAAAAAAAATTGAAAAAAATATCTGAAATTAAAGCTTTTTTCTTTTTTCTGCAGCTGATTGATTAAAAAATTTTTATTCTTTTTTCTAAGCAACTGAGAGATATAAAAAAGGGCATTTAATTTAAGCTGAAGATGAAAGCTTTCCAACAATATAAAATTTATTATAGGTTGTCATACAAAAAAAAAATTGAAAAAAATATCTGAAATTAAAGCTTTTTTTTTTATTCTGCAGCTGATTGATTAAAAAAATTTTATTCTTTTTTCTAAGCAACTGAGAGATATGATTAGGGCATTTACTTAAGGCTGAAGATGAAAGCTTTCCAACGATATACAATTTATTATAGGTTGTCATACAAAAAAAAATTGAAAAAAATATCTGAAATTAAAGCTTTTTTTTTTGTTCTCCAGCTGATTGATTAAAAATGTTTTATTCTTTTTTCTAAGCAACTGAGAGATATGATTAGGGCATTTAATTAAAGCTAAAGATGAAAGCTTTCCAACGATATACAATTTATTATAGGTTGTCATACAAAATAAAATTGAAAAAAATATCTGAAATTAAAGCTTTTTTTTTGTTCTCCAGCTGATTGATTAAAAAATGTTTATTCTTTTTTCTAAGCAACTGAGAGATATGATTAGGGCATTTAATTAAAGCTGAAAATGTAAGCTTTCCAACGATATACAATTTATTAAAGGTTGTCATACAAAAAAAAATTGAAAAAAATATCTGAAATTAAAGCTTTTATTTTTTTCTGCAGCTGATTGATTAAAAAATTTTTATTCTTTTTTCTAAGCAACTGAGAGATATGATTAGGGCATTTAATTAAAGCTGAAGATGTTAGCTTTACAACGATATACAATTTATTATAGGTTGTCATACAAAAAAAAATTGAAAAAAATATCTGAAATTAAAGCTTTTTTTTTGTTCTCCAGCTGATTGATTAAAAAATTTTTATTCTTTTTTCTAAGCAACTGAGAGATATGATAAGGGCATTTAATTAAAGCTGAAGATGTTAGCTTTCCAACGATATACAATTTATTATAGGTTGTCATACAAAAAAAAATTGAAAAAAATATCTGAAATTAAAGCTTTTTTTTTGTTCTCCAGCTGATTGATTAAAAAATTTTTATTCTTTTTTCTAAGCAACTGAGAGATATGATTAGGGCATTTAATTAAAGCTGAAGATGAAAGCTTTCCAACGATATACAATTTATTATAGGTTGTCATACAAAAAAAAATTGAAAAAAATATCTGAAATTAAAGCTTTTTTTTTTGTTCTCCAGCTGATTGATTAAAAAATTTTTATTCTTTTTTCTAAGCAACTGAGAGATATGATTAGGGCATTTAATTAAAGCTGAAGATGTAAGCTTTCCAACGATATACAATTTATTATAGGTTGTCATACAAAAAAAATTGAAAAAAATATCTGAAATTAAAGCTTTTTTTTTTGTTCTCCAGCTGATTGATTAAAAAATTTTTATTCTTTTTTCTAAGCAACTGAGAGATATGATAAGGGCATCTAATTAAAGCTGAAGATGTAAGCTTTCCAACGATATACAATTTATTATAGGTTGTCATACAAAAAAAAATTGAAAAAAATATCTGAAATTAAAGCTTTTTTTTTTGTTCTCCAGCTGACTGATTAAAAAAATTTTATTCTTTTTTCTAAGCAACTGAGAGATATGATTAGGGCATTTAATTAAAGCTGAAGATGAAAGCTTTCCAACGATGTACAATTTATTATAGCTTGTCAGACAAAAAAAAATTGAAAAAAATATCTGAAATTAAAGCTGTTTTTTTTTGTTCTGCAGATGATTTATTAAAAAATTTTATTCTTTTTTCTAAGCAACTGCGAGATATGATTAGGACATTTAATTAAAGCTGAAGATGAAAGCTTTCCAACGATATACAATTTATTATAGGTTGTCATACAAAAAAAAACTGAAAAAAATATCTGAAATTAAAGCTTTTTTTTTTGTTCTGCAGCTGATTGATTAAAAAATTTTTATTCTTTTTTCTAAGCAACTGAGAGATATAATTAGGGCATCTAATTAAAGCTGAAGATGTAAGCTTTCCAACGATATACAATTTATTATAGGTTGTCATACAAAAAAAAATTGAAAAAAATATCTGAAATTAAAGCTTTTTTTTTTGTTCTCCAGCTGATTGATTAAAATTTTTTTATTCTTTTTTCTAAGCAACTGAGAGATATGATTAGGGCATTTAATTAAAGCTGAAGATGAAAGCTTTCCAACAATATACAATTTATTATAGGTTGTCATACAAAAAAAAATTGAAAAAAATATCTGAAATTAAAGCTTTTTTTTTTGTTCTCCAGCTGATTGATTAAAAAATTTTTATTCTTTTTTCTAAGCAACTGAGAGATATGATAAGGGCATTTAATTAAAGCTGAAGATGTAAGCTTTCCAACGATATACAATTTATTATAGGTTGTCATACAAAAAAAAATTGAAAAAAATATCTGAAATTAAAGCTTTTTTTTTTTGTTCTCCAGCTGAATGATTAAAAAATTTTTATTCTTTTTTCTAAGCAACTGAGAGATATGATTAGGACATTTAATTAAAGCTGAAGATGAAAGCTTTCCAACGATATACAATTTTTTATAGGTTGTCATACAAAAAAAAATTGAAAAAAATATCTGAAATTATATCTTTTTTTTTTTCCAGCTGATTGATTAAAAAATTTGTATTCTTTTTTCTAAGCAATTGAGAGATATGATTAGGACATTTAATTAAAGCTGAAGATGAAAGCTTTCCAACGATATACAATTTATTATAGGTTGTCATACAAAAAAAAATTGAAAAAAATATCTGAAATTAAAGCTTTTTTCTTTTTTCTGCAGCTGATTGATTAAAAAATTTTTATTCTTTTTTCTAAGCAACTGAGAGATATGATTAGGGCATTTAATTAAAGCTGAAGATGAAAGCTTTCCAACGATATACAATTTATTATAGGTTGTCATACAAAAAAAAATTGAAAAAAATATCTGAAATTAAAGCTTTTTTTTTGTTCTCCAGCTGATTGATTACAAAATTTTTATTCTTTTTTCTAAGCAACTGAGAGATATGATTAGGGCATTTAATTAAAGCTGAAGATGAAAGCTTTCCAACGATATACAATTTATTATAGGTTGTCATACAAAAAAAAATTGAAAAAAATATCTGAAATTAAAGCTTTTTTCTTTTTTCTGCAGCTGATTGATTAAAAAATTTTTATTCTTTTTTCTAAGCAACTGAGAGATATGAATAGGGCATTTAATTTAAGCTGAAGATGAAAGCTTTCCAACAATATAAAATTTATTATAGGTTGTCATACAAAAAAAAAATTGAAAAAAATATCTGAAATTAAAGCTTTTTTTTTTGTTCTGCAGCTGATTGATTAAAAAAATTTTATTCTTTTTTCTAAGCAACTGAGAGATATGATTAGGGCATTTACTTAAGGCTGAAGATGAAAGCTTTCCAACGATATACAATTTATTATAGGTTGTCATACAAAAAAAAATTGAAAAAAATATCTGAAATTAAAGCTTTTTTTTTTGTTCTCCAGCTGATTGATTAAAAAATTTTTATTCTTTTTTCTAAGCAACTGAGAGATATGATTAGGGCATTTAATTAAAGCTGAAGATGAAAGCTTTCCAACGATATACAATTTATTATAGGTTGTCATACAAAATAAAATTGAAAAAAATATCTGAAATTAAAGCTTTTTTTTTGTTCTCCAGCTGATTGATTAAAAAATGTTTATTCTTTTTTCTAAGCAACTGAGAGATATGATTAGGGCATTTAATTAAAGCTGAAAATGTAAGCTTTCCAACGATATACAATTTATTAAAGGTTGTCATACAAAAAAAAATTGAAAAAAATATCTGAAATTAAAGCTTTTATTTTTTTCTGCAGCTGATTGATTAAAAAATTTTTATTCTTTTTTCTAAGCAACTGAGAGATATGATAAGGGCATTTAATTAAAGCTGAAGATGTTAGCTTTCCAACGATATACAATTTATTATAGGTTGTCATACAAAAAAAAATTGAAAAAAATATCTGAAATTAAAGCTTTTTTTTTGTTCTCCAGCTGATTGATTAAAAAATTTTTATTCGTTTTTCTAAGCATCTGAGAGATATGATAAGGGCATTTAATTAAAGCTGAAGATGTTAGCTTTCCAACGATATACAATTTATTATAGGTTGTCATACAAAAAAAAATTGAAAAAAATATCTGAAATTAAAGCTTTTTTTTGTTCTCCAGCTGATTGATTAAAAAATTTTTATTCTTTTTTCTAAGCAACTGAGAGATATGATTAGGGCATTTAATTAAAGCTGAAGATGAAAGCTTTCCAACGATATACAATTTATTATAGGTTGTCATACAAAAAAAAATTGAAAAAAATATCTGAAATTAAAGCTTTTTTTTTGTTCTCCAGCTGATTGATTAAAAAATTTTTATTCTTTTTTCTAAGCAACTGAGAGATATGATTAGGGCATTTAATTAAAGCTGAAGATGTAAGCTTTCCAACGATATACAATTTATTATAGGTTGTTATACAAAAAAAATTGAAAAAAATATCTGAAATTAAAGCTTTTTTTTTTTTGTTCTCCAGCTGATTGATTAAAAAATTTTTATTCTTTTTTCTAAGCAACTGAGAGATTTCATTAGGGCATCTAATTAAAGCTGAAGATGTAAGCTTTCCAACGATATACAATTTATTATAGGTTGTCATACAAAAAAAAAATTGAAAAAAATATCTGAAATTAAAGCTTTTTTTTTTGTTCTCCAGCTGACTGATTAAAAAAATTTTATTCTTTTTTCTAAGCAACTGAGAGATATGATTAGGGCATTTAATTAAAGCTGAAGATGAAAGCTTTCCAACGATGTACAATTTATTATAGCTTGTCAGACAAAAAAAAATTGAAAAAAATATCTGAAATTAAAGCTGTTTTTTTTGTTCTGCAGCTGATTGATTAAAAAATTTTTATTCTTTTTTCTAAGCAACTGAGAGATATGATTAGGACATTTAATTAAAGCTGAAGATGAAAGCTTTCCAACGATATACAATTTATTATAGGTTGTCATACAAAAAAAAACTGAAAAAAATATCTGAAATTAAAGCTTTTTTTTTTGTTCTGCAGCTGATTGATTAAAAAAATTTTATTCTTTTTTCTAAGCAACTGAGAGATATAATTAGGGCATCTAATTAAAGCTGAAGATGTAAGCTTTCCAACGATATACAATTTATTATAGGTTGTCATACAAAAAAAAATTGAAAAAAATATCTGAAATTAAAGTTTTTTTTTTTGTTCTCCAGCTGATTGATTAAAAATTTTTTATTCTTTTTTCTAAGCAACTGAGAGATATGATTAGGGTATTTAATTAAAGCTGAAGATGAAAGCTTTCCAAAAATATACAATTTATTATAGGTTGTCATACAAAAAAAAATTGAAAAAAATATCTGAAATTAAAGCTTTTTTTTTTGTTCTCCAGCTGACTGATTAAAAAATTTTTATTCTTTTTTCTAAGCAACTGAGAGATATGATTAGGGCATTTAATTAAAGCTGAAGATGAAAGCTTTCCAACGATATACAATTTATTATAGGTTGTCATACAAAAAAAAATTGAAAAAAATATCTGAAATTAAAGCTTTTTTTTTTGTTCTCCAGCTGATTGATTAAAAAATTGTTATTCTTTTTTCTAAGCAACTGAGAGATATGATTAGGGCATCTAATTAAAGCTGAAGATGTAAGCTTTCCAACGATATACAATTTATTATAGGTTGTCATACAAAAAAAAATTGAAAAAAATATCTGAAATTAAAGCTTTTTTTTTTGTTCTCCAGCTGATTGATTAAAAAATTTTTATTCTTTTTTCTAAGCAACTGAGAGATATGATTAGGGCATTTAATTAAAGCTGAAGATGAAAGCTTTCCAACGATATACAATTTATTATAGGTTGTCATACAAAAAAAAATTGAAAAAAATTGATTGATTAAAAATTTTTATTCTTTTTTCTAAGCAACTGAGAGATATGAATAGGGCATCTAATTAAAGCTGAAGATGTAAGCTTTCCAACGATATACAATTTATTATAGGTTGTCATACAAAAAAAAATTGAAAAAAATATCTGAAATTAAAGCTTTTTTTTTTGTTCTCCAGCTGATTGATTAAAAATTTTTTATTCTTTTTTCTAAGCAACTGAGAGATATGATTAGGGCATTTAATTAAAGCTGAAGATGTAAGCTTTCCAACGATATACAATTTATTATAGGTTGTCATACAAAAAAAAATTGAAAATAATATCTGAAATTAAAGCTTTTTTTTTTTGTTCTGCAGCTGATTGATTAAAAAATTTTATTCTTTTTTCTAAGCAACTGAGAGATATGATTAGGGCATTTAATTAAAGCTGAAGATGAAAGCTTTCCAACGATATACAATTTATTATAGGTTGTCATACAAAAAAAAATTGAAAATAATATCTGAAATTAAAGCTTTTTTTTTTGTTCTGCAGCTGATTGATTAAAAAATTTTATTCTTTTTTCTAAGCAACTGAGAGATATGATTAGGGCATTTAATTAAAGCTGAAGATGAAAGCTTTCCAACGATATACATACAAAAAAAAATTGAAAAAAATATCTGAAATTAAAGCTTTTTTTTTTTGTTCTCCAGCTGATTGATTAAAAAATTTTTATTCTTTTTTCTAAGCAACTGAGAGATATGATTAGGGCATTTAATAAAGGCTGAAGATGAAAGCTTTCCAACGATATACAATTTATTATAGGTTGTCATACAAAAAAAAATTGAAAAAAATATCTGAAATTAAAGCTTTTTTTTTTGTTCTCCAGCTGATTGATTAAAAAATTTTTATTCTTTTTTCTAAGCAACTGAGAGATATAATTAGGGCATTTAATTAAAGCTGAAGATGAAAGCTTTCCAACGATATACAATTTATTATAGGTTGTCATACAAAAAAAAATTGAAAAAAATATCTGAAATTAAAGCTTTTTTTTTTGTTCTCCAGCTGATTGATTAAAAATTTTTTATTTTTTTTTCTAAGCAACTGAGAGATTTCATTAGGGCATTTAATTAAAGCTGAAGATGAAAGCTTTCCAACGATATACAATTTGTTATAGGTTGTCATACAAAAAAAAATTGAAAAAAATATCTGAAATTAAAGCTTTTTTCTTTTTTCTGCAGCTGATTGATTAAAAAATTTGTATTCTTTTTTCTAAGCAACTGAGAGATATGATTAGGGCATTTAATTAAATCTGAAGATGAAAGCTTTCCAACAATATACAATTTATTATAGGTTGTCATACAAAAAAAAATTGAAAAAAATATCTGAAATTAAAGCTTTTTTTTTGTTCTGCAGCTGATTGATTAAAAAATTTTTATTCTTTTTTCTAAGCAACTGAGAGATATGATTAGGGCATCTAATTAAAGCTGAAGATGAAAGCTTTCCAACGATATACAATTTATTATAGGTTGTCATACAAAAAAAAATTGAAAAAAATATCTGAAATTAAAGCTTTTTTTTTTGTTCTCCAGCTGATTGATTAAAAAATTTTTATTCTTTTTTCTAAGCAACTGAGAGATATGATTAGGGCATTTAATTAAAGCTGAAGATGAAAGCTTTCCAACGATATACAATTTATTATAGGTTGTCATACAAAAAAAAATTGAAAAAAATATCTGAAATTAAAGCTTTTTTTTTTGTTCTCCAGCTGATTGATTAAAAATTTTTTATTCTTTTTTCTAAGCAACTGAGAGATATGATTAGGGCATTTAATTAAAGCTGAAGATGAAAGCTTTCCAACGATATACAATTTATTATAGGTTGTCATACAAAAAAAAAATTGAAAAAAATATCTGAAATTAAAGCTTTTTTTTTTGTTCTCCAGCTGATTGATTAAAAATTTTTTATTCTTTTTTCTAAGCAACTGAGAGATATGATTAGGGCATTTAATTAAAGCTGAAGATGAAAGCTTTCCAACGATATACAATTTATTATAGGTTGTCATACAAAAAAAAATTGAAAAAAATATCTGAAATTAAAGCTTTTTTTTTTGTTCTGCAGCTGATTGATTAAAAAATTTTATTCTTTTTTCTAAGCAACTGAGAGATATGATTATGACATCTAATTAAAGCTGAAGATGTAAGCTTTCCAACGATATACAATTTATTATAGGTTGTCATACAAAAAAAAATTGAAAAAAATATCTCAAATTAAAGCTTTTTTTTTGTTCTCCAGCTGATTGATTAAAAATTTTTATTCTTTTTTCTAAGCAACTGAGAAATATAATAAGGGCATTTAATTAAAGCTGAAGATGTTAGCTTTCCAACGATATACAATTTATTATAGGTTGTCATACAAAAAAAAATTGAAAAAAATATCTGAAATTAAAGCTTTTTTTTTTGTTCTGCAGCTGATTGATTAAAAAATTTTTATTCTTTTTTCTAAGCAACTGAGAGATATGATTATGACATTTAATTAAAGCTGAAGATGAAAGCTTTCCAACGATATACAATTTATTATAGGTTGTCATACAAAAAAAAATTGAAAAAAATATCTGAAATTAAAGCTTTTTTTTTTGTTCTCCAGCTGATTGATTAAAAAATTTTTATTCTTTTTTCTAAGCAACTGAGAGATATGATTAGGGCATTTAATTAAAGCTGAAGATAAAAGCTTTCCAACGATATACAATTTATTATAGGTTGTCATACAAAAAAAAATATCTGAAATGAAAGCTTTTTTTTTGTTCTCCAGCTGATTGATTAAAAAATTTTTATTCTTTTTTCTAAGCAACTGAGAGATATGATTAGGGCATTTAATTAAAGCTGAATATGAAAGCTTTCCAACGATATACATTTTATTATAGGTTGTCATACAAAAAAAAATTGAAAAAAATATCTGAAATGAAAGCTTTTATTTTTGTTCTCCAGCTGATTGATTAAAAAATTTTTATTCTTTTTTCTAAGCAACTGAGAGATATGATTAGGGCATCTAATTAAAGCTGAAGATGTAAGCTTTCCAACGATATACAATTTATTATAGGTTGTCATACAAAAAAAAATTGAAAAAAATATCTGAAATTAAAGCTTTTTTTTGTTCTCCAGCTGATTGATTAAAAAATTTTTATTCTTTTTTCTAAGCAACTGAGAGATATGATTAGGGCATTTAATTATAGCTGAAAATGTAAGCTTTCCAACGATATACAATTTATTATAGGTTGTCATACAAAAAAAAAATTGAAAAATATATCTGAAATTAAAGATTTTTTTTTTGTTCTGCAGCTGATTGATTAAAAAATTTTTATTCTTTTTTCTAAGCAACTGAGAAATATGATAAGGGCATTTAATTAAAGCTGAAGATGTTAGCTTTCCAACGATATACAATTTATTATAGGTTGCCATACAAAAAAAAATTGAAAAAAATATCTGAAATTAAAGCTTTTTTTTTTGTTCTGCAGCTGATTGATTAAAAAATTTTTATTCTTTTTTCTAAGCAACTGAGAGATATGATTAGGGCATTTAATTAAAGCTGAAGATGAAAGCTTTCCAACGATATACAATTTATTATAGGTTGTCATACAAAAAAAAAATTGAAAATAATATCTGAAATTAAAGCTTTTTTTTTTTTTGTTCTGCAGCTGATTGATTAAAAAATTTTATTCTTTTTTCTAAGCAACTGAGAGATATGATTAGGGCATTTAATTAAAGCTGAAGATGAAAGCTTTCCAACGATATACAATTTATTATAGGTTGTCATACAAAAAAAAATTGAAAAAAATATCTGAAATTAAAGCTTTTTTTTTTGTTCTGCAGCTGATTGATTAAAAAATTTTTATTCTTTTTTCTAAGCAACTGAGAGATATGATTATGACATCTAATTAAAGCTGAAGATGAAAGCTTTCCAACGATATACAATTTATTATAGGTTGTCATACAAAAAAAAATTGAAAAAAATATCTGAAATTAAAGCTTTTTTTTTGTTCTGCAGCTGATTGATTAAAAAATTTTTATTCTTTTTTCTAAGCAACTGAGAGATATGATTAGGGCATTTAATTAAAGCTGAAGATGAAAGCTTTCCAACGATATACAATTTATTATAGGTTGTCATACAAAAAAAAATTGAAAATAATATCTGAAATTAAAGCTTTTTTTTTGTTCTGCAGCCGATTGATTAAAAAATTTTATTCTTTTTTCTAAGCAACTGAGAGATATGATTAGGGCATTTAATTAAAGCTGAAGATGAAAGCTTTCCAACGATATACAATTTATTATAGGTTGTCATACAAAAAAAAATTGAAAAAAATATCAGAAATTAAAGCTTTTTTTTTTGTTCTGCAGCTGATTGATTAAAAAATTTTTATTCTTTTTTCTAAGCAACTGAGAGATATGATTATGACATCTAATTAAAGCTGAAGATGAAAGCTTTCCAACGATATACAATTTATTATAGGTTGTCATACAAAAAAAAAATTGAAAAAAATATCTGAAATTAAAGCTTTTTTTTTTTGTTCTGCAGCTGATTGATTAAAAAATTTTTATTCTTTTTTCTAAGCAACTGAGAGATATGATTAGGGCATTTAATTAAAGCTGAAGATGAAAGCTTTCCAACGATATACAATTTATTATAGGTTGTCATACAAAAAAAAATTAAAAAAAAAAAATCTGAAATTAAAGCTTTTTTTTTTGTTCTCCAGCTGATTGATTAAAAAATGTTTATTCTTTTTTCTAAGCAATTGAGAGATATGATTAGGGCATTTAATTAAAGCTGAAGATGAAAGCTTTCCAACGATATACAATTTATTATAGGTTGTCATACAAAAAAAAATTGAAAATAATATCTGAAATTAAAGCTTTTTTTTTTGTCCTGCAGCTGATTGATTAAAAAATTTTTATTCTTTTTTCTAAGCAACTGAGAGATATGATTAGGGCATTTAATTAAAGCTGAAGATGAAAGCTTTCCAACGATATACAATTTATTATAGGTTGTCATACAAAAAAAAATTGAAAAAAATATCTGAAATTAAAGCTTTTTTTTTGTTCTTCAGCTGATTGATTAAAAAATTTGTATTCTTTTTTCTAAGCAACTGAGAGATATGATTATGACATCTAATTAAAGCTGAAGATGAAAGCTTTCCAACGATATACAATTTATTATAGGTTGTCATACAAAAAAAAATTGAAAAAAATATCTGAAATTAAAGCTTTTTTTTTTGTTCTGCAGCTGATTGATTACAAAATTTTTATTCTTTTTTCTAAGCAACTGAGAGATATGATTAGGGCATTTAATTAAAGCTGAAGATGAAAGCTTTCCAACGATATACAATTTATTAAAGGTTGTCATACAAAAAAAAATTGAAAAAAATATCTGAAATTAAAGCTTTTTTCTTTTTTCTGCAGCTGATTGATTAAAAAATTTTTATTCTTTTTTCTAAGCAACTGAGAGATATGATTAGGGCATTTAATTAAAGCTGAAGATGAAAGCTTTCCAACAATATACAATTTATTATAGGTTGTCATACAAAAAAAAAATTGAAAAAAATATCTGAAATTAAAGCTTTTTTTTTTTGTTCTCCAGCTGATTGATTAAAAAAATTTTATTCTTTTTTCTAAGCAACTGAGAGATATGATTAGGGCATCTAATTAAAGCTGAAGATGAAAGCTTTCCAACGATATACAATTTATTATAGGATGTCATACAAAAAAAAATTGAAAAAAATATCTGAAATTAAAGCTTTTTTTTTTTGTTCTCCAGCTGATTGATTAAAAAATTTTTATTCTTTTTTCTAAGCAATTGAGAGATATGATTAGGGCATTTAATTAAAGCTGAAGATGAAAGCTTTCCAACGATATACAATTTATTATAGGTTGTCATACAAAAAAAAAATTGAAAAAAATATCTGAAATTAAAGATTTTTTTTTTGTTCTGCAGCTGATTGATTAAAAATTTTTATTCTTTTTTCTAAGCAACTGAGAAATATAATAAGGGCATTTAATTAAAGCTGAAGATGTTAGCTTTCCAACGATATACAATTTATTATAGGATGTCATACAAAAAAAAATTGAAAAAAATATCTGAAATTAAAGCTTTTTTTTTTGTTCTCCAGCTGATTGATTAAAAATTTTTTATTCTTTTTTCTAAGCAACTGAGAGATATGATTAGGGCATTTAATTAAAGCTGAAGATGAAAGCTTTCCAACGATATACAATTTATTATAGGTTGTCATACAAAAAAAAAATTGAAAAAAATATCTGAAATTAAAGCTTTTTTTTTTGTTCTGCAGCTGATTGATTAAAAAATTTTATTCTTTTTTCTAAGCAACTGAGAGATATGATTATGACATCTAATTAAAGCTGAAGATGTAAGCTTTCCAACGATATACAATTTATTATAGGTTGTCATACAAAAAAAAATTGAAAAAAATATCTGAAATTAAAGCTTTTTTTTTGTTCTCCAGCTGATTGATTAAAAAATGTTTATTCTTTTTTCCAAGCAACTGAGAGTTATGATTAGGGCATTTAATTAAAACTGAAAATGTAAGCTTTCCAACGATATACAATTTATTATAGGTTGTCATACAAAAAAAAATTGAAAAATATATCTGAAATTAAAGATTTTTTTTTTGTTCTGCAGCTGATTGATTAAAAATTTTTATTCTTTTTTCTAAGCAACTGAGAAATATAATAAGGGCATTTAATTAAAGCTGAAGATGTTAGCTTTCCAACGATATACAATTTATTATAGGTTGTCATACAAAAAAAAATTGAAAAAAATATCTGAAATTAAAGCTTTTTTTTTTGTTCTGCAGCTGATTGATTAAAAAATTTTTATTCTTTTTTCTAAGCAACTGAGAGATATGATTATGACATTTAATTAAAGCTGAAGATGAAAGCTTTCCAACGATATACAATTTATTATAGGTTGTCATACAAAAAAAAATTGAAAAAAATATCTGAAATTAAAGCTTTTTTTTTTGTTCTCCAGCTGATTGATTAAAAAATTTTTATTCTTTTTTCTAAGCAACTGAGAGATATGATTAGGGCATTTAATTAAAGCTGAAGATAAAAGCTTTCCAACGATATACAATTTATTATAGGTTGTCATACAAAAAAAAATATCTGAAATGAAAGCTTTTTTTTTGTTCTCCAGCTGATTGATTAAAAAATTTTTATTCTTTTTTCTAAGCAACTGAGAGATATGATTAGGGCATTTAATTAAAGCTGAATATGAAAGCTTTCCAACGATATACATTTTATTATAGGTTGTCATACAAAAAAAAATTGAAAAAAATATCTGAAATGAAAGCTTTTATTTTTGTTCTCCAGCTGATTGATTAAAAAATTTTTATTCTTTTTTCTAAGCAACTGAGAGATATGATTAGGGCATCTAATTAAAGCTGAAGATGTAAGCTTTCCAACGATATACAATTTATTATAGGTTGTCATACAAAAAAAAATTGAAAAAAATATCTGAAATTAAAGCTTTTTTTTGTTCTCCAGCTGATTGATTAAAAAATTTTTATTCTTTTTTCTAAGCAACTGAGAGATATGATTAGGGCATTTAATTATAGCTGAAAATGTAAGCTTTCCAACGATATACAATTTATTATAGGTTGTCATACAAAAAAAAATTGAAAAATATATCTGAAATTAAAGATTTTTTTTTTGTTCTGCAGCTGATTGATTAAAAAATTTTTATTCTTTTTTCTAAGCAACTGAGAGATATGATTATGACATCTAATTAAAGCTGAAGATGAAAGCTTTCCAACGATATACAATTTATTATAGGTTGCCATACAAAAAAAAATTGAAAAAAATATCTGAAATTAAAGCTTTTTTTTTTGTTCTGCAGCTGATTGATTAAAAAATTTTTATTCTTTTTTCTAAGCAACTGAGAGATATGATTAGGGCATCTAATTAAAGCTGAAGATGTAAGCTTTCCAACGATATACAATTTACTATAGGTTGTCATACAAAAAAAAATTGAAAATAATATCTGAAATTAAAGCTTTTTTTTTTTGTTCTGCAGCTGATTGATTAAAAAATTTTATTCTTTTTTCTAAGCAACTGAGAGATATGATTAGGGCATTTAATTAAAGCTGAAGATGAAAGCTTTCCAACGATATACAATTTATTATAGGTTGTCATACAAAAAAAAATTGAAAAAAATATCTGAAATTAAAGCTTTTTTTTTTGTTCTGCAGCTGATTGATTAAAAAATTTTTATTCTTTTTTCTAAGCAACTGAGAGATATGATTATGACATCTAATTAAAGCTGAAGATGAAAGCTTTCCAACGATATACAATTTATTATAGGTTGTCATACAAAAAAAAATTGAAAATAATATCTGAAATTAAAGCTTTTTTTTTGTTCTGCAGCCGATTGATTAAAAAATTTTTATTCTTTTTTCTAAGCAACTGAGAGATATGATTAGGGCATTTAATTAAAGCTGAAGATGAAAGCTTTCCAACGATATACAATTTATTATAGGTTGTCATACAAAAAAAAATTGAAAAAAATATCTGAAATTAAAGCTTTTTTTTTGTTCTGCAGCTGATTGATTAAAAAATTTTAATTCTTTTTTCTAAGCAACTGAGAGATTTCATTAGGGCATTTAATTAAAGCTGAAGATGAAAGCTTTCCAACGATATACAATTTGTTATAGGTTGTCATACAAAAAAAAATTGAAAAAAATATCTGAAATGAAAGCTTTTATTTTTGTTCTCCAGCTGATTGATTAAAAAATTTTTATTCTTTTTTCTAAGCAACTGAGAGATATGATTAGGGCATTTAATTAAAGCTGAAGATGTAAGCTTTCCAACGATATACAATTTATTATAGGTTGTCATACAAAAAAAAATTGAAAAAAATATCTGAAATTAAAGCTTTTTTTTTTGTTCTGCAGCTGATTGATTAAAAAATTTTTATTCTTTTTTCTAAGCAACTGAGAGATATGATTAGGGCATTTAATTAAAGCTGAAGATGAAAGCTTTCCAACGATATACAATTTATTATAGGTTGTCATACAAAAAAAAATTGAAAATAATATCTGAAATTAAAGCTTTTTTTTTGTTCTGCAGCCGATTGATTAAAAAATTTTATTCTTTTTTCTAAGCAACTGAGAGATATGATTAGGGCATTTAATTAAAGCTGAAGATGAAAGCTTTCCAACGATATACAATTTATTATAGGTTGTCATACAAAAAAAAATTGAAAAAAATATCAGAAATTAAAGCTTTTTTTTTTGTTCTGCAGCTGATTGATTAAAAAATTTTTATTCTTTTTTCTAAGCAACTGAGAGATATGATTATGACATCTAATTAAAGCTGAAGATGAAAGCTTTCCAACGATATACAATTTATTATAGGTTGTCATACAAAAAAAAAATTGAAAAAAATATCTGAAATTAAAGCTTTTTTTTTTGTTCTGCAGCTGATTGATTAAAAAATTTTTATTCTTTTTTCTAAGCAACTGAGAGATATGATTAGGGCATTTAATTAAAGCTGAAGATGAAAGCTTTCCAACGATATACAATTTATTATAGGTTGTCATACAAAAAAAAATTAAAAAAAAAAAATCTGAAATTAAAGCTTTTTTTTTTGTTCTCCAGCTGATTGATTAAAAAATGTTTATTCTTTTTTCTAAGCAATTGAGAGATATGATTAGGGCATTTAATTAAAGCTGAAGATGAAAGCTTTCCAACGATATACAATTTATTATAGGTTGTCATACAAAAAAAAATTGAAAATAATATCTGAAATTAAAGCTTTTTTTTTTGTTCTGCAGCTGATTGATTAAAAAATTTTTATTCTTTTTTCTAAGCAACTGAGAGATATGATTAGGGCATTTAATTAAAGCTGAAGATGAAAGCTTTCCAACGATATACAATTTATTATAGGTTGTCATACAAAAAAAAATTGAAAAAAATATCTGAAATTAAAGCTTTTTTTTTGTTCTTCAGCTGATTGATTAAAAAATTTTTATTCTTTTTTCTAAGAAACTGAGAGATATGATTATGACATCTAATTAAAGCTGAAGATGAAAGCTTTCCAACGATATACAATTTATTATAGGTTGTCATACAAAAAAAAATTGAAAAAAATATCTGAAATTAAAGCTTTTTTTTTTGTTCTGCAGCTGATTGATTAAAAAATTTTTATTCTTTTTTCTAAGCAACTGAGAGATATGATTAGGGCATTTAATTAAAGCTGAAGATGAAAGCTTTCCAACGATATACAATTTATTAAAGGTTGTCATACAAAAAAAAATTGAAAAAAATATCTGAAATTAAAGCTTTTTTCTTTTTTCTGCAGCTGATTGATTAAAAAATTTTTATTCTTTTTTCTAAGCAACTGAGAGATATGATTAGGGCATTTAATTAAAGCTGAAGATGAAAGCTTTCCAACAATATACAATTTATTATAGGTTGTCATACAAAAAAAAAATTGAAAAAAATATCTGAAATTAAAGCTTTTTTTTTTTGTTCTCCAGCTGATTGATTAAAAAAATTTTATTCTTTTTTCTAAGCAACTGAGAGATATGATTAGGGCATCTAATTAAAGCTGAAGATGAAAGCTTTCCAACGATATACAATTTATTATAGGATGTCATACAAAAAAAAATTGAAAAAAATATCTGAAATTAAAGCTTTTTTTTTTTGTTCTCCAGCTGATTGATTAAAAAATTTTTATTCTTTTTTCTAAGCAATTGAGAGATATGATTAGGACATTTAATTAAAGCTGAAGATGTAAGCTTTCCAACGATATACAATTTATTATAGGTTGTTATACAAAAAAAAATTGAAAAAAATATCTGAAATTAAAGCTTTTTTTTTTGTTCTCCAGCTGATTGATTAAAAATTTTTTATTCTTTTTTCTAAGCAACTGAGAGATGTGATTAGGGCATTTAATTAAAGCTGAAGATGAAAGCTTTCCAACGATATACAATTTATTATAGGTTGTCATACAAAAAAAAATTGAAAAAAATATCTGAAATTAAAGCTTTTTTTTTTGTTCTCCAGCTGATTGATTAAAAAATTTTTATTCTTTTTTCTAAGCAACTGAGAGATATGATTAGGGCATTTAATTAAAGCTGAAGATGAAAGCTTTCCAACGATATACAATTTATTATAGGTTGTCATACAAAAAAAAATTGAAAAAAATATCTGAAATTAAAGCTTTTTTTTTTGTTCTGCAGCTGATTGATTAAAAAATTTTTATTCTTTTTTCTAAGCAACTGAGAGATATGATTATGACATCTAATTAAAGCTGAAGATGAAAGCTTTCCAACGATATACAATTTATTATAGGTTGTCATACAAAAAAAAATTGAAAAAAATATCTGAAATTAAAGCTTTTTTTTTGTTCTTCAGCTGATTGATTAAAAAATTTTTATTCTTTTTTCTAAGCAACTGAGAGATATGATTATGACATCTAATTAAAGCTGAAGATGAAAGCTTTCCAACGATATACAATTTATTATAGGTTGTGATACAAAAAAAAATTGAAAAAAATATCTGAAATTAAAGCTTTTTTTTTTGTTCTGCAGCTGATTGATTACAAAATTTTTATTCTTTTTTCTAAGCAACTGAGAGATATGATTAGGGCATTTAATTAAAGCTGAAGATGAAAGCTTTCCAACGATATACAATTTATTAAAGGTTGTCATACAAAAAAAAATTGAAAAAAATATCTGAAATTAAAGCTTTTTTCTTTTTTCTGCAGCTGATTGATTAAAAAATTTTTATTCTTTTTTCTAAGCAACTGAGAGATATGATTAGGGCATTTAATTAAAGCTGAAGATGAAAGCTTTCCAACAATATACAATTTATTATAGGTTGTCATACAAAAAAAAATTGAAAAAAATATCTGAAATTAAAGCTTTTTTTTTGTTCTGCAGCTGATTGATTAAAAAAATTTTATTCTTTTTTCTAAGCAACTGAGAGATATGATTAGGGCATCTAATTAAAGCTGAAGATGAAAGCTTTCCAACGATATACAATTTATTATAGGTTGTCATACAAAAAAAAATTGAAAAAAATATCTGAAATTAAAGCTTTTTTTTTTTGTTCTCCAGCTGATTGATTAAAAAATTTTTATTCTTTTTTCTAAGCAATTGAGAGATATGATTAGGACATTTAATTAAAGCTTAAGATGTAAGCTTTCCAACGATATACAATTTATTATAGGTTGTTATACAAAAAAAAATTGAAAAAAATATCTGAAATTAAAGCTTTTTTTTTTGTTCTCCAGCTGATTGATTAAAAATTTTTTATTCTTTTTTCTAAGCAACTGAGAGATGTGATTAGGGCATTTAATTAAAGCTGAAGATGAAAGCTTTCCAACGATATACAATTTATTATAGGTTGTCATACAAAAAAAAATTGAAAAAAATATCTGAAATTAAAGCTTTTTTTTTTGTTCTGCAGCTGATTGATTAAAAAATTTTTATTCTTTTTTCTAAGCAACTGAGAGATATGATTAGGGCATTTAATTAAAGCTGAAGATGAAAGCTTTCCAACGATATACAATTTATTATAGGTTGTCATACAAAAAAAAATTGAAAAAAATATCTGAAATTAAAGCTTTTTTTTTGTTCTGCAGCTGATTGATTAAAAAATTTTAATTCTTTTTTCTAAGCAACTGAGAGATATGATTAGGGCATTTAATTAAAGCTGAAGATGAAAGCTTTCCAACGATATACAATTTATTATAGGTTGTCATACAAAAAAAAAATTGAAAAAAATATCTAAAATTAAAGCTTTTTTTTTGTTCTCCAGCTGATTGATTAAAAAATTTTTATTCTTTTTTCTAAGCAATTGAGAGATATGATTAGGACATTTAATTAAAGCTGAAGATGAAAGCTTTCCAACGATATACAATTTATTATAGGTTGTCATACAAAAAAAAAATGAAAAAAATATCTGAAATTAAAGCTTTTTTCTTTTTTCTGCAGCTGATTGATTAAAAAATTTTTATTCTTTTTTCTAAGCAACTGAGAGATATGATTAGGGCATTTAATTAAAGCTGAAGATGAATGCTTTCCAACGATATACAATTTATTATAGGTTGTCATACAAAAAAAAATTGAAAAAAATATCTGAAATTAAAGCTTTTTTTTTGTTCTCCAGCTGATTGATTACAAAATTTTTATTCTTTTTTCTAAGCAACTGAGAGATATGATTAGGGCATTTAATTAAAGCTGAAGATGAAAGCTTTCCAACGATATACAATTTATTATAGGTTGTCATACAAAAAAAATTGAAAAAAATATCTGAAATTAAAGCTTTTTTCTTTTTTCTGCAGCTGATTGATTAAAAAATTTTTATTCTTTTTTCTAAGCAACTGAGAGATATGAATAGGGCATTTTATTTAAGCTGAAGATGAAAGCTTTCCAACAATATAAAATTTATTATAAGTTGTCATACAAAAAAAAAAATTGAAAAAAATATCTGAAATTAAAGCTTTTTTTTTTGTTCTGCAGCTGATTGATTAAAAAAATTTTATTCTTTTTTCTAAGCAACTGAGAGATATGATTAGGGCATTTAATTAAGGCTGAAGATGAAAGCTTTCCAACGATATACAATTTATTATAGGTTGTCATACAAAAAAAAAATTGAAAAAAATATCTGAAATTAAAGCTTTTTTTTTTGTTCTCCAGCTGATTGATTAAAAAATTTTTATTCTTTTTTCTAAGCAACTGAGAGATATGATTAGGGCATTTAATTAAAGCTGAAGATGAAAGCTTTCCAACGATATACAATTTATTATAGGTTGTCATACAAAATAAAATTGAAAAAAATATCTGAAATTAAAGCTTTTTTTTTGTTCTCCAGCTGATTGATTAAAAAATGTTTATTCTTTTTTCTAAGCAACTGAGAGATATGATTAGGGCATTTAATTAAAGCTGAAAATGTAAGCTTTCCAACGATATACAATTTATTAAAGGTTGTCATACAAAAAAAAATTGAAAAAAATATCTGAAATTAAAGCTTTTATTTTTTTCTGCAGCTGATTGATTAAAAAATTTTTATTCTTTTTTCTAAGCAACTGAGAGATATGATAAGGGCATTTAATTAAAGCTGAAGATGTTAGCTTTCCAACGATATACAATTTATTATAGGTTGTCATACAAAAAAAAATTGAAAAAAATATCTGAAATTAAAGCTTTTTTTTTTGTTCTCCAGCTGATTGATTAAAAAATTTTTATTCTTTTTTCTAAGCAACTGAGAGATATGATTAGGGCATCTTATTAAAGCTGAAGATGTAAGCTTTCCAACGATATACAATTTATTATAGGTTGTCATACAAAAAAAAATTGAAAAAAATATCTGAAATTAAAGCTTTTTTTTTTGTTCTCCAGCTGATTGATTAAAAAATTTTTATTCTTTTTTCTAAGCAACTGAGAGATATGATTAGGGCATTTAATTAAAGCTGAAGATGAAAGCTTATCAACGATATACAATTTATTATAGGTTGTCATACAAAAAAAAATTGAAAAAAATATCTGAAATTAAAGCTTTTTTTTTTGTTCTCCAGCTGATTGATTAAAAAATTTTTATTCTTTTTTCTAAGCAACTGAGAGATATGATTAGGGCATTTAATTAAAGCTGAAGATGAAAGCTTTCCAACGATATACAATTTATTATAGGTTGTCATATAAAAAAAATTGAAAAAAATATCTGAAATTAAAGCTTTTTTTTTTGTTCTCCAGCTGATTGATTAAAAAATTTTTATTCTTTTTTCTAAGCAATTGAGAGATATGATTAGGGCATCTAATTAAAGCTGAAGATGTAAGCTTTCCAACGATATACAATTTATTATAGGTTGTCATACAAAAAAAATTGAAAAAAATATCTGAAATTAAAGCTTTTTTTTTTGTTCTCCAGCTGACTGATTAAAAAAATTTTATTCTTTTTTCTAAGCAACTGAGAGATATGATTAGGGCATTTAATTAAAGCTGAAGATGAAAGCTTTCCAACGATGTACAATTTATTATAGCTTGTCAGACAAAAAAAAATTGAAAAAAATATCTGAAATTAAAGCTTTTTTTTTTGTTCTGCAGCTGATTTATTAAAAAATTTTTATTCTTTTTTCTAAGCAACTGAGAGATATGATTAGGACATTTAATTAAAGCTGAAGATGAAAGCTTTCCAATGATATACAATTTATTATAGGTCATACAAAAAAAAACTGAAAAAAATATCTGAAATTAAAGCTTTTTTTTTTGTTCTGCAGCTGATTGATTAAAAAATTTTTATTCTTTTTTCTAAGCAACTGAGAGATATAATTAGGGCATCTAATTAAAGCTGAAGATGTAAGCTTTCCAACGATATACAATTTATTATAGGTTGTCATACAAAAAAAAATTGAAAAAAATATCTGAAATTAAAGTTTTTTTTTTGTTCTCCAGCTGATTGATTAAAAATTTTTTATTCTTTTTTCTAAGCAACTGAGAGATATGATTAGGGCATTTAATTAAAGCTGAAGATGAAAGCTTTCCAACAATATACAATTTATTATAGGTTGTCATACAAAAAAAAATTGAAAAAAATATCTGAAATTAAAGCTTTTTTTTTTGTTCTCCAGCTGATTGATTAAAAAATTTTTATTCTTTTTTCTAAGCAACTGAGAGATATGATAAGGGCATCTAATTAAAGCTTAAGATGTAAGCTTTCCAACGATATACAATTTATTATAGGTTGTCATACAAAAAAAAATTGAAAAAAATATCTGAAATTAAAGCTTTTTTTTTTGTTCTCCAGCTGATTGATTAAAAAATTTTTATTCTTTTTTCTAAGCAACTGAGAGATATGATTATGACATCTAATTAAAGCTGAAGATGAAAGCTTTCCAACGATATACAATTTATTATAGGTTGTCATACAAAAAAAAATTGAAAAAAATATCTGAAATTAAAGCTTTTTTTTTGTTCTTCAGCTGATTGATTAAAAAATTTTTATTCTTTTTTCTAAGCAACTGAGAGATATGATTATGACATCTAATTAAAGCTGAAGATGAAAGCTTTCCAACGATATACAATTTATTATAGGTTGTCATACAAAAAAAAATTGAAAAAAATATCTGAAATTAAAGCTTTTTTTTTTGTTCTCCAGCTGATTGATTACAAAATTTTTATTCTTTTTTCTAAGCAACTGAGAGATATGATTAGGGCATTTAATTAAAGCTGAAGATGAAAGCTTTCCAACGATATACAATTTATTAAAGGTTGTCATACAAAAAAAAATTGAAAAAAATATCTGAAATTAAAGCTTTTTTCTTTTTTCTGCAGCTGATTGATTAAAAAATTTTTATTCTTTTTTCTAAGCAACTGAGAGATATGATTAGGGCATTTAATTAAAGCTGAAGATGAAAGCTTTCCAACAATATACAATTTATTATAGGTTGTCATACAAAAAAAAATTGAAAAAAATATCTGAAATTAAAGCTTTTTTTTTGTTCTGCAGCTGATTGATTAAAAAAATTTTATTCTTTTTTCTAAGCAACTGAGAGATATGATTAGGGCATCTAATTAAAGCTGAAGATGAAAGCTTTCCAACGATATACAATTTATTATAGGTTGTCATACAAAAAAAAATTGAAAAAAATATCTGAAATTAAAGCTTTTTTTTTTTTGTTCTCCAGCTGATTGATTAAAAAATTTTTATTCTTTTTTCTAAGCAATTGAGAGATATGATTAGGACATTTAATTAAAGCTTAAGATGTAAGCTTTCCAACGATATACAATTTATTATAGGTTGTTATACAAAAAAAAATTGAAAAAAATATCTGAAATTAAAGCTTTTTTTTTTGTTCTCCAGCTGATTGATTAAAAATTTTTTATTCTTTTTTCTAAGCAACT